>NC_060268.1:95874679-96096522 GCF_021613505.1 Equus quagga
ATGCATGTGCCTTGTGCACGTGTGTGTGCATGTGTGTGCATGCACGTGTGGGCGCTGTGTGTCTGTATGTGTGCATGCATGTGCGAGTGTGTGGTGGGGCAGCGTGTCAGAGAACAGCAAGGCTATTTTCAAGTTCATAAAGTTTTGCAACGTTTAAGGTAAGTCTTCCACAGGACATCTGAAAAGCCAGCTCAGCACAAAGAGCTCCTGGAGGTGCTGGACCTGGTTTAGTAAAACGCTGAGGCCCACAGCCCTCCCCCTGGCCCGCATGGTGAAGGCAGACACCCCCTCCTGGTTTCCGTGCGTGGGTCGCACGCTTACATGGGGACACGCCCTCATTGTCAGCCTGGGTGGGCTCCAGATAAACTAAGACCTGGGGGTTATCATTACACAGGACGTTCCTGGTGAAAACCTGGCGACGATGTGAGAAAACAGGGCCAGAACCGTGCTGGGCTCCGTTCTGGGCCAACTCCTGGTGTCAGAATCTCCCGGCAGCCTGAGCCCCTCCACATGGTTCCTCGCTGCGGGGAGACGAGCACCGTGTGGTAAGGGGTGGGGATGGCCAGCCTCGTGGCCGCTCCAGGCTGGTGGATGCAGCTCAGAGAGCCCGGGAGACAGGACCTTGCGCTCCGGCTTGCACGGCCTGCCTGTGACCGGACAGACCACCTGACCTCCCTGAGCCTCAGTTTCCTCATCTGCTAAATGGGACCACAGCATCTGCCCAGCCCGCCTGGGGCTGGTAGGAGTCCTCGCCTCACAGATAAGAACCGCGCCTCCCCAGCTCTCTCCCATGTGCCCGGTGCCCTTGCGTGTGACATTGCTGATGCATATGTCGGTGCTCTGCAGCGTCTGTGCCTAAGAGCTGCAAGGCACTTTATTCCTGTGCATCATGACCAGCGTGCCCATCAACCAGAAAGCCCACAGGGAAGCTGTGGTCATCCTTACCCCGGCATAGGCTCACAGAAGCAACCGCAGGGATGGTTAAACCCTCTCACGTAGCCCGGCTTCGGGGGACAGGACGGATGCTCCACATTCGTGGCTGGAAGACAGAGGGAGGTGGTCAGTGAGCTGCAGCTCAGACAGGCGGGCCAGGGTCGCCGAAGGGCAGCCACCGTGCACACAGACCATCGCCTGGAGCCTGAGCACTCAGCCAGGGGCCCTGCTACTGGCCTGAGCCCCTCCTTCCCCCAGCCCTTGTCCCTTACGCTCACACACACACACACTCACGCTCACGCTCACACACATGCACACACACACTCACACAACGCACACACTCTCGCGCTCACACACACACACTCTCACGCTCACACACACACACTCACACTCACACACACGCACACACTCACGCTCACACACACGCACACACTCACGCTCACACACACTCTCACGCTCACACACACACACACTCACACACACACTCACATGCTCACACACACTCACACGCTCACACACACTCACGCTCACACACACTCACATGCTCACACACTCACGCTCACACACACTCACGTACACACGCTCACACACACTCACGCTCACACACACACACATGCTCACACACACACACTCACGCTCACACACACACTCACATGCTCACACACACACTCACGCTCACACACACTCACGCACACACACTCACTCACACACACACGCACGCACACACACACACTCACGCTCACACACACACACTCACGCACACACATGCACACACTCACATGCTCACACACTCACAATACTCATGCTCACACACTCATGCTTGCACATACACATGCTCACACACACTCATGCTCACACACAAACTCATATACATGCACACATACACTCACACATGTACACACACGCACACATACACAGGCACACTCACAGGCCCACACACATATGCACATGAACACACACGCACACATACTCATGCTCACACATGTACACACACTCATGCACACACACATACTCATGCTCACACACATGCACACGAATGCACACACACATCATACACACACGCACACACACACGTACGTGCATACACTCACATCCTCAGCTTCCCCAAAGCCACCAGACCAGTAGAGAAAAGAACATTCCAGGACGTCAGGCTGGGGATGAGAAGGGGAGGGCGCCCTCTGGAACCTCAGCCGACAGCGGTGGGCATGCACCCGCCACCCGCCTAGGGGTGAGACCCGGAGGACGGCGGGGCTGCAGGCTCCAGAAGGAGGCACCACACGTGAGCGGTGGGAACTCTGCTCGTGGCCAGGCGGGAGGGAGTGCACAGCCCACAACCCTCCCACCAGGTGCTCCCAGGCCCAGGGCGTCGCTGCGGCCTGAGGTGTGATGCCAACGCTAATGTGCATGTCGAGGGCACCGACCACGAGCCTCGGCAGGGACGAAAGTGGTGCTGACCGAATCTGAGACCCAAATAAACTCGCTCGCGTGTGGACTCCCCCACCTCAGCCCTTTGCGGCACAGAAGCCGCCAAACTCGACAGGGTGAGGCATGCACAGGGCCGGGGACCCAGCTGTGAGTCCCCCGGGGATGTCCAGCGGGTCAGCGGCCCCCAAGGACCTGGGCGGGTGTGGAGGAGAGAGTCCCCCGCCGTCACTCACCGTTGGAACTGATGGTCCCGTCCTCATACTTCTTGACCAGCACCACATCCACAAAGTCTCTGGGGGAGATGAGCTTCATGGCGGCCGAGGGGGTGGCGGTTCTGGTTACGCACAGCGTCTGCCAAAGCAAGGGGAGTCCAGCGCACCTGAGGGCCAGCCGTCTTCTCCCGCCAATGCCCCACTCAGTCCCCATCATCAACCCACGCCTGTCCCTAGGGTCCAGAAAAGGGGAACAGCATGGACAGTAGGGCGGCGCTGTGAGCCAGAGGGTCTAGCGTGGAGCCACCATGGAAGTGCCAGGTGTCACTGAAACACACCCAGTGTGTAAGGTCCACGGCTGTGACACGGGCTGCCCATGGCGGAGGAGGGCCACTCTGAGCTCACGTCTCAAAGATCTAAGAGCTGCCGTTGACTGAGCACCTGGTAAGAGCCTGGCTGGTCCAGGCTCCCAGTTGTCCCTCACAGTCCTGAGAAATGGGTACCTTGAACCCATCTGACAGGTGAGGAAACTAAGGCTTGGAGAGATGAAGGAATTGACCTAAAGCGTGTGGTGGAGATGTGACTTGAAGACGGCCAGGCCAAGGGTAAGGCAAGAGAGGCCACTGCTTCCCACCCCATGGCTGACCTCACCCTAACCCAGCCCTGCGAGCAGGACCCCTTGAACATGTGTCCTGCACAGTTTTCTGGTTTCCCCTGGTCCTGGCCCTGGGGGGGTGCACCCCCTGGACCTCCCCTGATCTCAGAATATGCCACCAAGTCCACTCTCCACTCTGTAAGCCAAGACACCCCAAACCATCCCGTGCTTCACCCCGCTATCCCCTCCCCCTGCAGGGCCCCAGCCCTCTCAAGGTCACAGTGAAGAAGCACAAGTCCGGCCCGACGACGGGCAGTGCTGGGAGACGTCTGGGGGCCAGGCTAGAAGTGATGGAGAAGGTCTCTCTCTCTCTGTCTTCTCCCTTTGGGTACGAAGACTCAGGCACCGTGTGTTGCTGAGAAACCTTTGACCTTGGGGTATGAGGTTCAGGGTGGGCACGTGACCTGGGGCCCTTTGAGCACCTGACGACTCGGCCTCCACGAGGCCTTCTTCCTAAAATGACCCGCCTGCCAACGAGCTGCAGGTTCTCCTTCCCCTCTTGAAAAGGCACCACACACCCCATCTTTCTGGAATCTTCCTACCCCACACGGTCTCGGGCTGCGAATTCCCCAGCGTCCAAAGGGACACTCGGGGACGCCGACTCCATATTTCTTGAGAGCATCACATGCTGGAGCCGGAATTTCGTGCCTTCCCCTCCCTGGAGCATGTTCTTTCTAAAGGTGAAAGCTTGCTGTTATAAACACGGTAGTTTCGCCTTTCCTGAATTCTGATATTTTGTGTCAGAATGGCAGAAGCGATGAAAATAATTTTTTTTTTAAATAACTATGCAGCTTCTACTCCTTGTTACTGCTGCAAAATGCATGTTCCTGAAGGAGCATCTGGAGGCCAGATGGAGACGACACTGCGAAGAAACAGTGAGGGTGGCAGCACGCGTTATAAACACAACACACCCGGTGCAGTCCATCCATCCCAGAATTAAAAGATTTGAGATTTGACAAAATCATGCTGCTAAATACCAACATGCAAGGAAGGGCCCATTCTTCGCATTTTCATTGTTTCACTAAATAACAAGGAGCCACCAGCTGTCACTGCCTCTGCTTTTAGGAAAACTAAGCTCACTGGGTTTTCCTGTTTTTGCAGTAAATGTCCACCGAAGGCTGGATCTTTCTGGCAATAAGTCATATCTTTTCACGGACACATGAATTACCTAGAAAAAGACCTCCCATCCATCTCATTAAGGGATGTGAAATATTTTACTTTTCACGTTTGATGGTCCTTCATCAACATTTGTAACATAATATTATTTTAATAAGTTCCACTCATCTTTCAATGTAGATTTTTTTTAACATTTTGAGCCTTATAGTCACAGGAACCATATGATTTTTCAAAGTTTAATTTCAATTTATATACATATTCATATATTAGAATAGATATATATTAGGATTATATATATGAGGATATATATTAGGATATATTAGAATAAACATATTAGGGTAAAATTCAGTAGGCTACATGGAACCCGAAATTTGAGTTCAAAGAAAAAATGATATAAAGTTGCTGACTATTTACGGAAAATCTCTTCACATATTTTTTAAATGGATGATAGTAAATAAAAATCCATGTTACCTAGATACATCTAAAAGAATGATGTCATCGTTTTGTTCAAAGTCACCAGATTTATTACAGGTTAAAAATGACATGCTTTGCAATTTATGATGACAATTTCAGATGTCAACTAGATGTGTGAGGATGATGTATAGTTTCTCAAAAATCTGCTGGACATACACAAGCAAAACATTTGGACTGTTGCACTAGAGGACCAATGGGGTCAAGCAGGGTCTGGGGTGGGGGCTGCCTTGGGGTGACACAGGCTCAGCCTTCAGGAAACTGGGTGCCAAGGATCGAGGGTCCTGTGCAGCCCCGATCAGCAGCCCAAGCAATGGAAGCAGGCATGCTCCCCCAGGGACGAGCCAGGTTGCTCAGGGAAGAGAGATCCTACAGCATCTCCCAGCGAACCCTCCTGGCAAATTGGCCAAGAAGGTAAGAACGATGTGCACGCTGCTACAGAACACAGCACAGGTGGGCACCCAGCCTTCTGAGCACTGGCAGGCTCGGGACGGTGGGCTGGGTACAAAGGAGCATGGACAAAACCACACTCCTGTGGGGCCGCTGAGGGAGCCGTCAGCGGGACCCAGCCAGGGGCTGGGGCGAGGGCTAGGGTTGCTAGGAGGCCAGGAGCCTGGAGACCTGGAGGCAGTGGCAGGCTCTTGAGCCCGCTCTGCCACTTATTATCTGTGTGAACCTTGTACATCTCTCCACCTCTGGGGACAGTTTCCTTCCTCAGGTGTTCAGCTGAAATGCTTTGAGCGTGTGGCATTGTGTAAAAGGGCTCAGTAAGTGACGCTGCTTATCATTCGAATGATCATCAGGGCAGCTCAGGGGTCCCCCAACAATTCCTAAAGCTTTCATTCTCCCACGTCTCACCACTCACCGTCTCAGACAAAGGAGTCTAAACACGCTAAAAAAGTGCAGCCACTTCACTTTCAAGAATAAAATCCCATTACAATCATTCTGTTATTACATTTGTATTATGTTTTAAGGGGCAACAATCCACGTTTCCTCAACTCCAGCCATGTGTACACAATTATTTGCATACTATTTTCACAATTTTTTGCCGTCTCTGGTAGCACCTATTGTCATTCACTCAATATTTCTCTCTAAGTGTGTTCACTTTTTAAAACGTAGATAAATCCATTTTGAAAAAGGAAGTAATTTAACTATCAGAAACTGGGAGGGGGGTGGGGGGAGAATCACTTGGCACAAATAAAAGGCAACTGCAAAACATAGATAAGAGAGATGATTCCATTCTGATTCTGAGCCTGAGGCCAGCTGTTTTGTTATAACAGAGGTTATCAAGTGTCAAACAGGTGACAAGGGCACGTGTGCTCCTAACTGAGATTCTCCCCTTCAAGTTAGCTGAGAGATTAAAGAAGAACTCAAGTGGGGCGACCTCATGATTCAATTTCCCAGTTGACTGTGTAGGAGCTAATATCACCTTTTGTACCCCAGGAGCATGTGTCCCACCCTTCAGGGAACTCGGACACACACTCTTGTGATAACGAACTGTAATGAACTAAAATGCAAATTCTTGATCAAGACAAAGACCACCCGGGGCCTACTAACTGACCAGTAAAGAACCATGGCTTCAAGTTTCACACCACCACCTGTGTAAACACCCCACAGGGTGGCGCCCTGTCCACCGATGCCAAAATCAAGACACCACTCAAGTCAAACAGGTGGGCAGCATTTCCCCAAGGCAACTTTCTTGTTAGTTTTGGCTGTGACATTTCTTTTCTGCTTAACTTCTATAATCAAAACAAGGTGGGTTCCTAATGCTACAGAGGATCCCAGGACAGGACAATCTGGATCCACGCTGTCTGACACGGCAGCCGCTAGCTCCGCATGGCTATTTAAATTCACATTGAGAGTAATGAAAATTAAATAAAATTAACAATTCATTTCCTCCAACTAGGCACCTTTCAAATGCCCCGTGGCCACATGGGGCTAGTGGCTACTGTATCGGACAGCCCAGTTACAGAACATACCCTCCACTGCACAAACTTCTACCGGGCAGCGCTAGCCCAGAACATGGACTTCTTACCAATGGAGGAACTGTCATCCAGAAGCTGCCACCTGGCACAGCCCCACAGCTGGCAGAGAATCTGGACTCTCCAGCCAGGACTCTCTTAATTCATTATCGTGGCCCCATTAAGGAGCAACATTTCAAACTAAAGCAACGGGTCAAATCCAGGCACAGCTTCAGCATCTTCGGAGCTCATGTGCACGCTGCCCTCCTCCCTCAGCTGCTGTGTTCTCTCAGCTGTTTAGGGCGTCTCTGCCTCTCTGAGTCACGCCATTTCCCACCTGTACCTGAGCCAAGCTGGGCTTGGCGTTGCAAGCGGCAGGCAGCCTGTGTTCACTGGGCACCAGGGCTTTGCAAGGTACTCCCCTTGCCAAAAGGCGTCACTGACCCCCTCCAGAGGGCACAGGGTCAGGTTACCGTCTGCGGATAACCGTGTTTGGAAAGACTTACATCAGTGATGCTTTGGATAACTTCAAAATGGGACACGTTCTCATCCCACTGCTCTCGTAGGCTCCCAGCAAGTGGCTTTATGCAGTCCCACACCTTCTCTGGTGGCCCATTCACAATGCCTTCTCCTCGGTACCTGGAGCACAGGAAAGAATGTGACCCCAAGGCGTCAATCGAATTTGTTTATCACCCTGGGATTAGATACAAGGACTAGAGGCCATGTCCGTCAGCCCTCTTTAGGACAGCCTTGCAGAGAAGGGGCTGAGATCTACCAGCCCACCTCCCCTCAGGCCTGCAGAAATGGACAGTGAGCATTCACAAGAATATAGTCTGCTGGAAATCATTTAGTTAAAAACAGAAGCTTTTCTGGAAGAGAACTGGAGAGTTGATTCCAGGGTGTTAGGGTTGATTGGCATCTTTTAGGAAGCAAACGCACAGCAGAGACATCAGCAAGGGAGTGGCCCCTCTGACAAGCTTTGAACAAGGCATGCACTTACAGATTCCCTGGAAACTCCACAGATGGCCTCCAGGAAACTGAAACTCCATTCTGTCAAAAGGCACAGAATCGCAGAATTTTAGACCTAGAAGGGCTCTGGGAGATCACCGGGTCCAGACTCCCATTCTACATAAGCAGAGTTGGGGAGCCTCAAGAGATGGGGTTCTCTAAAGTGACCCAACTGATAGGGGGCGGAGTGGGGACTCATCCTGGACAGAGCTGCCCCCCATCCCCCACAGAACGTGAGGGAGAAAGGGATCCTAACTCGCTGACTCCAAGAGTACTGGAATGGTTTTCAAAACAACTTAAAAGCCACCGTGCACTTTGTTTCCTCCAGCAATTTAGGCGTACTTGTTAAAAGTCATAAGCGTCAAGCGAGCCAAGCTATTCCCAGGCCACCCTCCTGGGAACGGAGAGGGAGGTGCTCCCGCGACGACGAAGGGAGTGAAGGCTCCGGAGCCTGGTGCTTCCGGTTCTAATCCTAACTCCCATGTACCAGCCAGGCAACGCTGGGCACGTCATTCAATGAAATAAGTGACAGCCACTTACCTCCCGGGGCCACTGTGTGCAAAGCACGCCCGGTATTTTTTAAGGAAACAACCCCTAAGGACAACTCCTATTTTTAAAGAAAAACAATCCCTATATTTTAAGGAAACAATCCCTCCTCAATCCAGCTCCGGGGGCTGGACCGCAAAAAACAGCAAAGAGAGGAGGAGCCCGGGGGCTTCGGGGACCCCGGCTCCCTCCCCGCCCAGCTCCTCACTCACGCCTTCCTGGCAAATCTTCCAGCCCGATCGGTCTCGCCGGTACCGGAGCACCTTCTCGGCCACCGCCTCGCCCATCTGCGCGGCCAGCGCGCCGTCCATCGCGCCGGGAGCTGCGCGCGGGGAAGCTGGAGGGGTGTCCGGTGACGCCTGCCCGAGATCTGCGCAGCCGGAACGCCTCGGCCTGGACGGAGCCCGGAGCCCCGACCCCGCCCCGCCTCCGCCCCCGGCCCGCCTCTGCCCCCGGATTGGTCCGCGCCGCCAGACGGCCCCGCCCCGCCCCGAGATTGGCAGGCACGCGGTGCGCAGGGCCGAGCTCCCGGAGACTCGCAGGCGGGGCGGTGCACAGCGCGCCCTGCGTGTCCCGCGGGTCCGCCTCCCGCCCGCCGGCGGCTCTGGGCGGGGCCGGGGGCGTCCACGTTCGGTGAGGCCGGGCCAGGCCTCGCAGGGCGGCTCCGCTTGCTGAAGAGCTTGGATTGTGTCCTGAGTCGCGGAGCCTGCGGCCGGGTGGGAGCAGGGTGGAGTTTGCACCAGATTCGCCTTCCGGGGCGGCGGCTGCAGGAGTGGGAGTGGGAATGAGGGTGGAGGCCGGGAGGCGGGCCCGGTGCAGCGACGGTGGGGGGACGGCGGCGGCCTGGAGCAGGGCTGGCCGGTGGCGGTGCAGCGGAGAGGGCCCGTCTTAGAATACTTAGGAGGGCGAATGTAGAGATCTCCGCGATGGACGTGGGGGCTGCAGAGGGAGGAAGCATCAGGACCCCCACCTTCTGGCTTGAGCTGGGATGGGAAGAGATAGTTCTGGGCGTATTTGGCTGCAGGTGCCTGAAAGACCTCGCACTGGGTGGGCAAAGGCAGCCTGGGTTTCCTCCTCTTCAGCACTGTAACCACCTAAGTATTTGAAAAGGGCAACACTGTCTCTTTGTTTTCTATTTTGTGTGCTTATGGTTACCTTTAAAGGTTTGAAAAAATGGTGCGAACAAAATGACTACTTGAAAACCCTTTTTGGAAGATGTGTTGGGCTGCCAGGTTGTAAAGCCCTAGATGGGGAATTAGGGAGTCCAAGTTCTAGACCCAGTTTCACCACTATTCGCTGTGTGGTTTTGGGCAAGTCACTCTCTGAGCCTCAGTTTGCGCCAAGATGAAATGGGACGATAATAAGTGCCTCCTGGTGGCATTGTGATATGCAAGTGAAGTAATGCCCATGTGACTATTCCTAGGAGTCATAAAAGAAAAGACCAATAAGCTAACCACATTTAAAAAGTTAAACACATCAAAAATATAAAGAGATGATAATCTGAGGGAAAAGTGGAAGCATATTTTACCTAAAAGTACATTTTCTTAATGTGCAAAATGTGCTTACAAATCATTGACATTTTTGAACAATCCAACAGACAAGAAGAATGCATCAGACATGAACAGATACTTTGCAGAAAAATGAATTGACATGGCTAATAAAGATAGGAAAAGATGAAGCCAGCCTGGTAGTGTAGTGGTTAAGTTTGAACACTCCACTTCGGTGGACAGGGGTTAGTGGGTGTGGTCCCCAGCACGGACCTACACGCCTCTCATCAAGCCATGCTGTGGAGGCGTCCCACATATGAAATAGAGGAAGATTGGCACAAATGTTAGCTCAGGAACAATCTTCCTCATCAAAAAAAAAAAAAAATGATGTGAACAGATGCAGAACCTCCCTCAAGATTAGGGAATTACAAATCAAAACTTAGGCAAACACCAAGAGGTTTGTTAATTCCATGTATTGGTGAGTATATAGAGAGACAGTTTTATACACTGTGGGTGAGAATGTAAATTTATGTAACCTTCCGGGAGCAAAATAATATATCTTAAAATTTTAATTTGCTTGTTTTTTGACCCAGCAACTCCTGCACAAAGATGTATAAGATTGATCTTGCAACTGGAAACAACCTACCTGTTTGTCAATAGATGGAACAAAGTTACAGGATATTCATTTAGTGGAATATTATGTAGCCATTAAAATAACGTGGCACAGATGAGGTAAGCTGGGGCTGGAAGAGACAGGGAATGTTAAAGAGAACCTATGCACGAGTCTAGAAACAGGAGCTGATGTGAGTAGACTGTTCTAAGCAGGAGCAGTTTACTTTCCATGAAGGAAATAAGTGGTATTTAAAACTTAACTCTAAAAATAACTTAATATTGTTTAAATTCTTACCCTCCCCCAAATAAAATGTTTTATATGTGTACTGACAGGGAATAATATCCATTATGTATATATATATATATCTTGTTAGACATCAAACAAGTAAGTGACCAGTCCAGACGTTGGCATACTATCCTCATTTGGAAAATGAGAAAAGTAATAGTATTAACTCACAGGGTTGACATGTGGGTCAAAAGATCTAATCAATGAATAGTAGTTAAAATGGTGCCTGGCATACAGTAAACATTTATATATAGTATATTTATATATAGTATCTTATATATCGTATATCATCCATATGTATCTTAAGTGAGAAAGAGAAATATCTAGAGATGTGCTTGTATATGCTTATATTTTATGTTTACATATGTATATGTTTAGAATATTCACTTCTGGAAAGATATGGAATAAACTGTTAGGGAGTATCGCCAAAGCACATTTCTTTTTCATTTTATATCATCATAGACCGTTTAATTATTTTAATTACTAACATGTAGGACTTTTTAAATTTAAAAAGCCTCATTAAAAAATTCAATGTAGGATATTTCTATAAAGCTGCAGCTTGAGCCCCTGTCAGGCTGGGGCCTATTAGGATTTTGTTTGGGGAGAAAACACGAGGAAAACAGAGCTGAGGGAAAGGAAATCTTGCTGTAGAAAGTGACTTGTTAGACATCACACATTTAAGAGATTTTTATACCTATCACAATGGAGCATGGGTTTTAAAAATTCTTTAGCACTATAAGAGACTTTAATCTTTTCTCCTAGAAAATGGAAAGCGCTGGGTGTATGAAATGTCTGGAGAAGCAAGCTGTTTATCCCTGAGGCCTGAGACAGAGTGGCAGCAGGAGGTGGGGGAGGTCAGGGGACCTTGTCAGGGCAAGGGGAGCAGCCTACTAGGGCAGAGGGGCCGGGGAGCTGCCCACACAGCCCGGGGCAGGGCAGCGAGGTATTTGCATCCGCTTGAGGCTGCGTTGGGGGAGGAATGACTGAGCTCTGTAGATCCCATTGGTTGGAGCCCCTCCCGTGTGTTCCTCAGGCCCTGTGAGTCACCCAGTTGTCCAGAGCAGACCTCACTGAAGTCCGGGTTGAATTTTAAACAGGTGCATGTAGGCCATGGGGCCCAGCGACTTCTAACCGAAAGGCCCCGCAGACCACTGAGCGGGTGAGCCCAAGTGTCTGGGTGTTCCCATCTGGAAAGCTCCAGGATAGAGCAGACACTGAGGACCGGCTGCCTGTTGACCAGTCAGCTCAGGCGGCTGCTGGGGACTCTCCGTCTGCAAGTGTGTGTCTGTTGTTTACTCTTCATTCTGCAACATCTGATGGTTACTCAGCACCGACTGTGCCAATGTTAGGATGCCCTGAGCACTTGACCTGTGCTGTGTGTGTAACCCTCACAACGTTGCCGCAGCGTTACGAGGCGGGGACTGCCGTCCCCATTTCACAGCTGAGGAACTGAGAGTCCACAGGGTGTCCAAAGCCACATAGCCGGTCAGTGGCAGGGCTGTGCACACGCCCGTTTCTCTTTCTGAAGGTCACGTGTTGCTCATGTGCTCTGCTGGTTCCTGCCCTTCAAGGCTACACGGTGTTTACCATGAAATGGGCAGAGTCAAAAAACCAAAAAACCATAGCAACCAACAGACCCTAAAGAGAAGGAAAACACACACACACAAACACACATACTCAGAGTAGCTGGAAAACGGAAATACCACCTCAGACCAGGGAAGTCAGTCTTTTGGAGACACAGAGAAAATGTCTCTCTAAATTCTCTGCCGTTCACAAGTTTGGAAACACAAGGGGTGACCAGGGAGGCATCCTTAGGTCACTAGGATATTTACCAGATGATTCTCATCAAGAGGAATTCACTCCATATATTTAAAGGATTCAGTTGTCGTCTCTGAGCCCTGAGAGGAGTCTGCTGTACAGGTGTTTTTAGGGAACATTATTAATAATAGTGTCACTCATACCCTCCATGGTAGTGTGGCCAAAGGGCAGACATGAACCCCCCTCCCCCCACCGCCCTTGGACCATCACTAAAAGCCAAAGGAATCTTGTGAAACCATTGTTATGCAAAGGCGTTTTGACGGTGTCCACGTGGCCTTCTGCTGATGTGACTTAGATCAAAGGGCGAGAGTTGATAGTAATCATGAACAGAAAAAATGAGCACCGGTGTTGAACAGGCAATCCGTTCACAGAAGAGAAAATGCAAATGGCCAGTAAACAGGAAGAATGCTAACAATCTAAGAAATGCAAATTAATGAAAATAACTTGGTATTTTTTTTTTCACCAAGTAGGCAAAAATTATACCGTGTGACCATATGGAGTCTGGGTGAGGCTGTGAGAACCGTGGTCCTCTCATCCTTCACAGGGGGAGTGTGCACAGGGTCTGGGCTCAGGGAGATGAATAAAGGGGCAGCTAGTGAAATCCTGCGAGCTAGGGGCATCTCCTCTGGGAGAACCAGCACCCACTTCTGCACGTGTGGTAGAGGTCGTGTGAAAGATGTTTAGTGTAACCTCATTTTCAGCCACAAAGATGTGGAAATGATTTCAAGGTCCGTCGACAAGAAACGGATAAATGGTGAGTTTATTTCCATGATGAGCTCCTATGCAACCATTATAATAAGTGAGCTTGATCTGTATTTCTTCAACAGACCGCAGAAACATAAATATGTGCAATACATGTGGGATGAGAGCGTTGACTTAAGTAAAACGTGCTGATGGATGCTTACAAATATATATTTACACACACGTACACAACGTATGTAGCTATAAAGTTGACCGAACGGACAGACGCCAAACTCTTGGTAGCGTGAGGGGAATGAAACTAAGTGTGGGCATTAGAGCAGACTGATTATTTCTGTAATACTTTCTTTAATGATAATAAAATGACTACATGGAAATAAAATTTCAACAGTGTTGACGCAGTGGGAATACAGGTGCTTGTCACACCAGTCTTTCTACTATTCTGCACCTTTTAAATTTCTCTAAATTAAGCAGAGCCTAGTACTAACTGCCAGGGCAGGTGTGGGCTGTGTGGCACCCTGGGAGGTGATAAACATCCTTGCAACCCTGGGTGTGTATCGGCAACACCCTGTTTCTTGGGAATGTTGCAGAGCCGGCTTCTCCTCCTGTGCTCACGGAGCGGCTCCCACTCGGACACAGGAGCTCCCACAGGTGCTAGAGGCAGGGCCAGCCTTTTCCAAATGTGTGTCAACGTCCCCGGGAGCTCCAGCCCACAGCCCCAGACCAAGCACATAGAAGGGGACTCTCATCAGGAAAGCCCTCGTCACACCTCCGTCACAGAGGACGCTCCCACCGCCTGTGGGACCTTTCGTCTTGAGCAGACCACCGCCTTCTGGATCTGTTGTGGGAGGAGATCCAAAAATCTGTGCACACCTCTTCATGAATTTGGGGAGGAGTGCCCATCTGTGTGTACTTTTAAAAAGGCATTATTTACACTGGATTTCTCTTTTTGGTTCGAATTGGCAGTCGATCTCGGACTGTAACCCTGTTGCTACGTCATTTGTGATTCATTCGTTAGTACAGTTCATTCATTCATTCCTTCACCCCTTTACATTCAACAAGTGTGTGTTAAGGATCTACAGTAGGCGGCATTCTGAGATGGCCCCCAGGGTGCCTGCCCCCCAGTGCACGTTTCCTGTGAAATCTCCTTGTGTGTACTGGCCCTTGTGAAGATGGTGAGATTTTACTCCCAGGATTAGGTTCCATTATGTGGTAAAGATAAAGTGACTTTGAAGATGTAATTACGATCTCTGAACAATTAACTCTGAGTGAATCAAGAGGGAGATGATCCTGGGTGGACCTGGCCTAATCAGGCGAGTCCTTTCCAAAGAGAGTCCGGGCCTTCCTGGAAAAAGAGATCAGGTGCCAAAGAGGCCCACTCTTGCCGGCCTTGAAGATGCAAACAGCCCCATTGTGGAGAGGACCATGTGGCAGGGAAACGTGGCAGCCTCTGGGCGTGGATGGCCTCATTCCAACAGTCTTGAGGAAGTGAATTCTGCCAATAGCCACATGAGTTTGGAAGGGGACCCCTAGCGTCAGGGGAAATGCCAGCTCTGGCTGACACCTGGACGGAGACCCTGAGCGGGCACGCACCTGGGCCACGTCCGCCCTCCCTACCCATGGAAACTGTGAGACGAAATGTGGGTTTTAAGCTGGTAAATTTGTTATGCAGCCACAGAAAACATATCTATTATGTGTCCATAGCTGAGAATGCAAAAAAAAGAAGAAACACCATTCCCATCCTGAAGGCCCTCACGGGCTGGTGGGGGAGACGGCGAACTTAAAGATGCAATTTAGAGCAAAAAGAGTTGTCCTGGAAATAGGACCAGGGGGTGCTTCTGGCTGCCATGGCCGGCTGAACGCACTGCTGCCCAAACCCTCATGATGCCGGTGACAAAGGCCTCAGCCACAAACGTGAAGATGATGTGAGCTGAGAAACGACGAGTCTGTTCTTTCCCTGGCTCGTTGGCTGGGTGCCCTAACCCAGGAATTTTCTGTGGCCGTGAATTCCTCCCCCACCTGCCACAGGGATTTGGCAGTAGGAGAAAATGAGGTCAACAAACAGCAGTCCAGCTGAGAGGTGAAAAGACAGAATCCTGAAGACGTTGGATGCCCTGGGTCCAGCTGCACCTGAAGCCAGCTTGACTCCCACCCTCTGCAAGCAAAGGAGCCCATCCGCCTTGGAGATTTCGTTCCCTGCCATCCAAGTGCCTTGGCTAATTAATATGGACACACAGCTCAGTGAACAGTAGAGGGAGATCCCAGTAAATTTTAATTACTCTTGTCGTTACTAAACTGACTATTTATATGAACTAATTCAGCTCTCTGAATCTTTAAGGACAGCCGCCTCATTTCTGAGCACTCCTCTGGGAGGACTGAATTTTGTGTGCAAAAGAGGGCCTCGCAATATGGACAGCTCCCTCGCGATTAAGGACACACAGACATCTCCCGTGAGGCCTCTGTGATCGGGAGGGGCCGTCCGGCTTGCCTGCGATTTGCCATCCCAAAGCTTTTTGAAAGGATGGTCTAATGTGTGGAAGTGCTGGACACAGAGAGGCCCCAGGAACAACCCATGGCAGGTGGCCGTTGTAGGACAGGGAGTTGTGGCCCCGTGAGTGTGGGGGCTGCAGCCGGCAGCTGAGAGGCCTGGATGCGCCCCACGGTCTCCAGCGCCCCCCAGGGTGTGTCGTCTCTTTGCAGGAGGGGAGGGTCCACATGCTGTCAGAGCGCATCAGTGCTCCCACACGGCTTGACTCGCTACAGATGGGACCCCAGAAGGAGCCCTAGACGTTCGAACAGATCAGGTTGCTCAGATCTGCAGTCAGCTCCTGCCTGGACACGGCCTTTCTCCTTGTGAGCGGGCCGGCAGGCCTGGAGAACTTGCCCGGGCTGGGCGTGATCTGCAGGTACTGGTCAGTGCCGCTGTTCTGCGGGTCGCTGCTGGAGGCTGCCGACATGGAGTCAGACTCGGTGAGGGCCGGCTCGCCCCGGGGCTTGGCCCTGGGCCTCGGGGGCTGCTGCAGGTGCTGGACATTCCGGGGGCGCGGCTTTCTGTGCATGTACACCGGCCTGTCAAGGGGACCCTCGAAACCGTCGTTCCAGGATGTACAGAGCCCCCATCCCTGGTGCTCGGGAGCCAGCGTCTGGCTCCCTGACCTCTCGCCGACGTAGAAATGGGGGGCCCCGTGGAGGTCGATCAGGGAGCGAGGGTGGAAGTACCCCTTGACCCACTCTCTCCTCAGCGTCTCCTCCTCCTCCTCGTCACTCAGCTGCGGAGAGCGAGCCGGCTGGGGCGCCCGGGACCCACAGGGCCGCACATTCCGGGGGAACATCTCCACGACGTCCCCTAAGGCGTCGATCTTGAAATGTCTCTCCGGCCAGAAAGTCTGATGGGGCTTTTTGTGAGAGTCACGCTCATTGACGACATAGTACCTGGGGGCGTGGGGCCTGTGGCCATGTGGCCCCAGGCCCGAGACCCCCGGTCCAGGAAGAGGAGGGTGGATTCGCCAGAAGTCTCTTCGGTAAAGAGGCTCTGAGTGAGCGTCTCCGAGGCGTTCTGCAAACGTCACAGGTGTGCAGGCTCGGTTCCTGGGACGGTCTCCTGTGCTGGTCCCCGGACCCCGTGGATACCTGTAAGACAGGGGTGGTCAAGCCCGGTGGCCTGAGTGCTCTCAGAGCCCCACCCGCTCGAGCATGGCTTCTCTCTGCGTCTTCGCCCAGCCTGGTGCCGCGGGTGGAGGAGGGTCCGCGGACCGCGTGCCTAGGAGCATTTCCAGGTGTCTCCACGGCTGGAATTCTCAGATGTGCCCCGCGAATCTCCACGGAGCGGGGAGGGCAGAGGTGTTTTGCTAATATGCTGCATTTTGGAGCACATAGTGGGATCAATATTTGTGGAGCACATATTAGGAACACTGCTCCCCACCGTCTGCCACACAGCCTTCAAGGACGCGTCCCCTGGGCCCACCCGGGTTTGTCGGAATCCTTCCTCCTGGTCAAGGCCCCAGAGAGACTGAAGATGACCCCTCACGTAGTGAGATTTCCAGTTCTCTGTTAACTTAGTCATTGTTTTTAAAAAAAAACCCAACCCTCCCAAACCAGCACTCCCTGTGTTTCATCTACACGGTTTCACTGTGTTCCTTTCAGATCAGGTGTGGTTCTCCATGTGCATTTGGGTCAGTGCATCCCTCTGGAGGGAATGCCGGGCTCCTGCTTCCTTCCGTGTAAGTGAGGCTGGAACAACTGACCCCCTAGAATACAGAGATGCTCCTGCCTAGAACTGGGCCAGCCTGGAGCTAAGATCTAAAGACCTTGCCAATAATATGGCCGGTCTGGAGTTAAAAAAATAAAAGAGAAAAACATTTTAAAAGGCATTTTCTTTCCTTGGGCTGTAGAAGTACATCCCCCGGGTGGGCAGGAAGATTTGCCTCCAGGCTACATGGCAGGAGGCCTAGGAGGAAGGGTTTGCCCCGTCTGCCAAACTCCGTCCCTCCCTTTCTTCTCACACCAGCTGCTGCAGTTCTTGACCCCGTGGCCTTCTGGCAGAAACAGGATTCAGTGGCCCTGCCTCCTGACCCTGTTGGGGCCTCCCATCCCTGAGGCTGTGTGCCCTGCACCGTGTGGCTCGGGCCATTGCTGGTTGGGGTCTCCGTCAAGGAGGAGATGTCCTGCTGTGCGGCCCTGAGCTCACCTGTTCCCATCTTGCCCTGGCCTGGATTTGGAGACGCCGGGAAGTGACGCACTGGGACTGCTGGTCCCTGGCCCGGGACTCCAGGGTGTGGGTTGGGCGACGGCCTCCACCCTGCTGCTCTTGCCACTGGGTGAGTCGAAGCTGACCGCGGTGCCGTCATTCTGGGGAGTGGCGGAGGGAGCTGAGGACAGCTGGCTGCCAAGGTCACTGTCCTTCGCAAGCCTCTTGGCGCCTTCGTCCTGCGTCTGGATTCGGGCTGTGGGAAGAGGCAGGGCTGTGAGAAGAGGGGCCCCCCGTGGGGGTGGGGGGCGCACATTCAGGTCGGTTTAGCTGGAAGTGTGACTTCCAGCAGTGGGGTCCACACGCAGCAGGACGCACTTGCAGACACACACAACCTGTGGGCCGCAAACACTTTGTGGTTCCAGTCATTTCTTCACAGACATTAGGGGCTGGAAGGGAGTGTTGGAGGAAGCAAATGCACCCGCAGCTTTGCAGACACACCTGCTGATGCCCCACAAGGCGATGTGGGCTATTCAGCAGCTGTGGGGCTCTAGTTCCTTATCTGTACAAGGGACCTGAGAAAGCTCATGTGACAATTATGATGCCTTGGAAACAGTTCACAGAGCATTCTGAGAAATGAATGTGGCCTTGAGCTGGAAAATGGGCTTCGGACAATGAAATGGTGACCCTGAGAACGTCTGCAGAGATCCTAATCTTTGAAGACAACCGGAACTAAGCTTAATTATGCTCCAGGGGCAAATAACACTTGACAATGACAGTGGGGTTTCACAGCATGAGCCGCCGTCTCTCCCCACAGCAATTGCCAGTTACAGGCTGCTCTCTGGAAAGGCAGATGGGGCGAGCATAACCCTGAGGCCCCAGACTTTGTATCGGGCATTTTCCTGGAGGAGAATAAACCCTTCCCCATTAGCTCAGAATTAAACGGGCAGAAGAGTTGGCCCACAGAGGCTTTCGGGGTCTCATTCGCATTCATTTTCTGAAGGAGAATATGGATTGAGCCATGTGAACGTTGCCTAGCATCCTTCTGGCTCACAGCACCATCAGTGGTCCCAGGGGGCAGACACGCTTCCTCTGAGCTGTGCCCACCCATGTTCCCACCCTTCACATCAGACTCCTGCTCCCGACGTCTCGTCCTTTCTGCCCGGAGGCTCCTTTCCGCTCCCTGGTCGGGCCCACGTGGGAAGAGTTTGTGTAGGTGCAGCTGGAGAAGATGAGAAGAAAAACTGGGCCCGTGGGGTTTGGGTTTCTTACTGGGGGATCTGTTTTCGTGGCTGAGCCTGCCCATTTGGCATTCTCTGCAGGAGGGGACAGAGAACAGAACCTAGGGAGGCTGGACCCTGGGGCAGAGACCTGGGGAGAGGCGAAGTGATTCTGAAGAATTAAGGTCTCTGACAAATTAACCTTGAGTTAATCAAAAGGGAGACTATCCTGGGTGGGTCTGACCTAATCAGGTGAGTCCTTTTAAAAAAGAGTGTGTGGGGCCAGCCCTGTAGCTGAGTGGTTAAGTTCGCGAGCTCCGCTTTGGCGTCCCAGGATTTGGCTGGTTCAGATCTAGGGGGCGGATATGGCACCGCTCATCAGGCCATGTTGAGGTGGCATCCCATGTGCCACAACTAGAAGAACCCACCACTAAAATGTGCAACTATGTACCGGGGGCTTTGGGGAGGGAAAAAAATAAAGAGTGTGCAGGCCTTCCCTGGAGAAAGATATCCGAAACGGGCCATTGAGAGGAAGTACACAAAACTGAACAAGATGAAGACATTCTTACAAGTTTTTCCCCCAGACTTTTGTGCTGCTTTATCTCTCCTCCTTCAAAATTTCCTTCTGATTTCAGACACATTTTGGAGTTATTCACAGGCCTGGGTACGATGTAAAAATTGTAGATTTAAACCAAAATTTATATCCCTACATTTTATTGTATTGCGCCCAGTTAAAAAGTTTCTCAGGAATTTTTATCGTTAGCGTACCTTAAACTGCTACATTTTTAAATGCCACAGACTGAGACATCAGCCACTTTTGTGTACTTACCTTCTACCATTTGGGCAACCTTTTTCTTATCTTCAGATCTTGCCTAAAATACAAACGATAATCATATGTTTGTTTTAGATGTAGCAGGAAGCAGTAACAAATACTTTTCTTGGGGGGAAAATGATGTATGCCTCCTTGCTCTGACCTTGGGCCAGGCCTGAACGCCTGCTGCCACCTGGTGACCGTGTGCTCTGGACTCAGGCCTGTCACCTGAGTGAATAAACTCTGACAGCTGAGAGCTGGAGTTTTATCCCTAGCCAGTTCTGTTTTTAGGGGCAGCTGTTTGATGGACCATGTTTAGATTCTGCCAATAATATTTTGCCTTAGACACAAAAGAGAAAATATGGACCAACCAAACGGGAGACATACGTTTCGATAAAAATGCCCCTTGTGACTCCAAAGGCATTTCTTATTTGACTATTTACATGAACGAGTTGGTGTTTCTTTACATGAATGGATATTCGTGGCAGTTATTTTATTAAAAATTGGAAAAGGGGGACGTTCTCTGCACGGGGCTCTGGGACTGGGGTGAAGTAAGTGAGGCGCTCAGGGGCCAAATTTAAGGAGCTGCCCACTGTCGGGGCTGTGAAAGTGCAGGGGCGGTGGGACCCTGAGGGTCTGTGCCTCCCTGAGTTGGCATCCTGGTGCCTCTCTCGCCTTGCCCTGGTCCTGGCCCTGGGGAGCCCTGGGTGCGAGGAGGAGGAATCGTGGAAGGATGGGGAGTGTTGGTCTCGCTCTGACTGTCGAGTGCTAAGGATGGGAGAGAGGGTGACGACAAGCAGCGTCTAAAAGATACGAAACAGTTGTGTCTTTATGTCCAGGCAGTGCCCTTGGGCTCGGAGGTCTCAGCTCTCCGGGATAGGGAACCATCCTTCCTTCCCCCTCCCAGCCTGGCATGGCCAACACAGGAGCCCGGCACACTGAGGGCTCGGTGTGGCCACAGAGGGCCGCTGACAGGCTCAGGGCGCCAGTGAGGTGGCCTGGAGTGGAGGAGGAATGGCAGCAGGCTCCCTCCTGGGCCGACGGGAGCTGACCCAGGGCCTTCTTAGAAAGATCTGGGAGATCCTGGCGGGGAGGGCTGGCTTTACACCCTAGGGTGGGGTCCAGAGTCCCTGTTATTTCAAACTGTGGCCTCACGTGTCCCCCTTGCTGGAGGGGTCCCAGTCAGGGGCTGACGCACATGCACGAGAGCACAGACTTCGCAATACTTGCATTTTGGATTTGCATCTTGAGCTGGTGGTTGCTGAGCTTCAGGGACCTGGCGATGCTCTGCAGGTAGTAGATGAGCAAGCTGGGAGGGAACGGCACGGGGAGGTGAGCACGCTCCGGCAGGCCTGTGGGCCTGTCAGGCCAGGCTCCCTGCACAGTGGGTAGCAGGAACCAGCTGTTCCCAGGCCAGACGTGGGCCACCCACCGACCCCTCACTGAGGACAAAAGGCCTCGGCGAGCTCTCGAGCCTGCCCCCTGCCTTTCTTCCTTCCCTTCTTCCTCCTGCTTTTTACGGCACCCTCCAGTGACCTGGGATTCTGCTATAAGAAAGGAGCACCGATGGGAGGGGCGTTTTACACTGTATCGAGCTACGAGTCCTGGATCTGCTTGCTGTTGCTTTTCCTTTAAGCCAAAGCAAGCAGAAGCCACTCAGCTGCATTGAAAAATTCCTTTTCTAGATTATTTAGAGTTCGGAGAATAAGATGATGATAATGGCATCCACCCCCATTGCAGTGGCCTCAGGTTGCCCGCGTGCTGTGGACAGATCAGCCACATCACCTCTGCGGCTCCCCCGTGAGTCAGGGTCCCCACTTAGATACTTGGGCTCCATCAGCGGCTTTCGGATGGATTCACTGACTTTATATCATCATTGGAAAGTGGTGGTTTCTTGTTGGCCAAACGTGCAGAAATCCCCCAAAGCTGGCGGGGAAGGTGTGGGCAGTACTCACAGAAGCAGCAGCACGCCCGGCAGGATGACCACAGGGCTGCTGACGTACCCCACTGCAGAGCCGAACCACGCCGGGAAGTCCTTCTCTATCGTCTCCGACACAATGTCGTAAATCTTCTCTTGTCCACTGTGAGAAAGAAGAGCGTTTATCCCCAGATGGGATTGCTTTTGGCAGAAGGATGCTGTGAGCAGTCAGAAAGATGGCCACATGACTGCCGTCCAGTCCTCCAAGTCGGTGACAGAGCGAGAGAAAATATCCTGGTGTAAAAGATACACAACCTTCCCAAGACAATTTCAGAGCAAGTGGCCATCTAGTCAGTATGTGGGTCTGAAGGTGGGGCCAATAGTCACATTTTGCGTGTGTGTGTGTTTTAACAACGTATACAAAGACTGACTCTAAATATTACACGTATTCTGTATCAAGGCTGACTTAAAGCGAATGCTGGGCAAAGGTACCTCGAGATTCCTGCCTTGATGGAGCTGATAATGCAGAATGGAAGAGGAGGTGGACCAACTTTTGGTAAAAGCTTTCTGAGTTCTGGGAGGGGAAGGTGGACCAGGTAGACTTTCTTTCTAGCCCTGGAGCAGTGTTGCTCCTTTCTGGTTTTTAAATGGGCCGTATCTGTTAAAGGCGAGCACAGAGAGGATCATGCTCCAGGGTGGCCTGCTGGTCAACACAGCGCACTGGTCTCAGATGGAAAGCCAGGGGCTTGACATCTTTCCGTGTCATTAACCTGGTCTGAGAGCCAGAAGGAGAGTTCAGTTCAACGCAGGGGTCCTTCCCACAGCCGTCGACGACTCCGGGCAGAGCCGAGGGAACCAAAGTCACTCACCTGAACGGCCCACAGTTTAGAGATGGCTTGTATCGGACGATAGCGAAAATGGTCGGCAGCATGCACAGGAAGAGCATAAACAGGAGCATTGACAAGTAGAAGTTGTTGGATCTGCAAAGAAACCCAGTGCCACGTGTTGAGTTCACTCTACAGCCAGTTGCCGATGAGATATATGCCCGAAGAACCGACACAGAAAGCCTAGCCCTGACCCTGCAAACAGAAGAATCCTGCCTAAGAGAGGGTCAGTCCTAGGTCACAGGCAGCTTGGCAAACTAGAAATCAGGGGTCAAAGGGACTTCACAGACCGTCCAACCCAACCCGTTCATCTACTAAACATTTTTTTTAATTAAAAAAAATTTTTTTTTTTAGGAAGATTAGCCCTGAGCTAACATCTGCTGCCAATCCTCCTCTTTTTGCTGAGGAAGACGGGCCCTGAGCTAACATCGTGCCCATCTTCCTCTACTTTATATGTGGGATGCCTACCACAGCATGGCATGCCAATGGATGCCTGTCCGCACCCGGGATCCAAACCGGTGAACCCTGGGCCACCGAAGCAGAGCGTGCGCACTTAACCGCTGCACTACTGGGCCGGCCCCTCACCTACTAAACATTTACTGGGTGCCTGTCCAACTCAAAACGTGGGAGTGGTGAACCCATGGCCTCCACCCAGTGAGCTCAGTTCACAGAAAAGTCATGAACCTTTGTCCCACGCACCCGTTCCCCCTAAGGGTTCCCTCCCCCGTTCCCAGCCTTGAGCTTGTCTCCTGTGTCTGAGGGCGGCAGATTCTTGACTCTCTCACTAGGATGTGCCTCTCATCCTCTCTGCTCCTGGCTGCACAGGGTAGATGTTCTGCATCACTGAGCCCCAGGCCCCGGGCTCGAAGCTGGTGTCAGGGAGCTCGGCGGTCCAGGCCTCTCCTGGGGCAGCACAGAGCCACCTGGTGTTCAAGGCCCTGTACACAGTTCTGAAAACAGAGTGGTCAGTCCACCTAGAGACTGTCTACCAGCTCTCTCTGTCTCTCTTTAAGAAAGTAGACTGGACCAGAACAGAGTAGAAAATACAAGATTGCACGTAGTAAGTAGGTGTTAATTTGTGACAGCTTTCTCTCTCTCCCTCCTCCCGTGTCTCTCTCTATATCATATGTATACATTTGTGTGCATACTCATTTATATGTACATACACAGGTATTCATGCATGTATACATGTACATGTAAGTGGATATACACATGCTTATGTGAATTATCTATAAAAACACATACAGACATATGAGCACGTGCATGTATGTGTCCTGGTCACTAGTAAAATATAAACACACTGTCACTCAGGTTATAGTCAAAAAGTTTGTAAGCCGCTGATACCCCCCCACATAAATAACTATTATTTCAAGATAAAATAAATGAGCTCTGATCGAGGAGTTCAAAAATGTGTTGTGAATTCGCCAAAATGGCTAAAATGGAAAACACAGACAAGAACAAGTGTTGGCAAGCTTGTGGGACAACCGGAGCTCTAGAAGGCTCCATAGAAGGCTCGCGGAAGTGACACAGGTGCCGTCTCCTAGAGGCTCGCGTGCCCCACGACCAGCAGCTGCTCTCCTAGATGTGCCCCCGAGAAAAGGCACCTCTGAGGATGCTCAAGGCAGCAATTTTCACTACAGCTGATAGTTGAAACAACCCACGTGCCCATCAAAAGTAGCACGGGTGGAGAAACAGAGGTGTGTTTACTCAATGAGACGAACCTCACAAGGACAATATCTGGGGAAATAAGCCAGAAACCAGAGCTCCCACGTGTGCAACTCCGTTCAAGGGGAGTCAAAAGCCAGGCAAAACCAATTGTGGAGGCAGAAGTCGGTGGGGACTGGAGCTGAGTACAAGGGGGCGCTTCTGGTTGTCGTTCATGTTTTCAATCTGGGTGCTGGTCACATACTCGTGTTCAGTTTGTGAATATTCCTCAGGCTGGATATTTACGATTCGTGCACTTTCTAAACGATTGTTAAACTTCAGGAAAAAGCTTAAGAAAATATGTGATGAGCTTAAGAGGAATGACGACTCATTCCAAGGGTGGGGCGTCAGAAATGGCTTCAGGGAGGAAATAATTTGGAGGACAGACAAGGTTGCAACAGGCAGAGAGCTGGGGAGACCCCCCTGCTGGAGGTTGGCCTGGATCAGGCGACATGGACGATACGAGTTCTGGTCTGAAGCCGACCCGACTCCCACTGACCTGGAGGCTCGAAACACCTGCTGGTGGGGCACGTTGCAGGTCAGCACCGCCCAGCTCCTCAGGTACATGAGCCCGATCAGCTTGAGGACGTTGAAGGCAGGCAGGCAGGGGGAGAAGAAGGCCCCCATCCTGGAACCAGGAGGGGCGGCTAGTCAGCGTAGGTTCTCTTCCCATCTAAAAGGGTTCTGAGATGCTCTGCTTAAAGAACGGGAGAAACCCCCAAAGCTCTGACACCCCAACCCTCTGCCTTCAGACACGAGTCACTTCTGCAGGTGAGTTAAAACATCCTCTTTGCCCTGCTTGTCTCTGTCTTCACAGTTAGCAAGAAAAAGCCCTCTTCTGCTAGGAGGCCAATGATAGGAGACCACAGTTTGGGGCAAGCTCTAGATTTCGCCCGTCGGTGCCGAGGGCTGTGTTAATACCCACAGACTTTCAGGTCCGGTCAGCGTACGCCCAGCAGCTATTCTGTTGGGCCTGGTGCCAAGCACCCTCCCACATTTCAGCTCATTTAATCTGCTGCAATCATGAAAGGAGGGAGAAATAACCAAAGTTTATAGAGCATGGTGGGCGGGGCCAAGGAAATTAAGTGGTTTCCTCGAAGACATGTTGCTAACAAAAGGGCGACCCTGTATCATCCAAATTGAGATACTTCTGAGAGCGACAGATCTGGAATGACAGGCAAGAACTGGACCATCCCAGGGAAACGGACACGTAGTTACCCTGCAGATGGTGTCACGTGTGGAATACAATCCAGACCTTCCAACTTTAAGGCTACACCTGTTTATACTGGATGTGTATTCAACACAATACTTCCGGAATTTTGACTTAGCGGTAGGAAAATAAGTGTAGACATACGGAAATGTTTAATAAGTAAAAGCTTTTAAAAAGAAACTTTCTGTTTCTCACAGATGGCGGGCAAAATATCACTGGCTGTGTGATGTTAGGCAAGACACTTAGCTTCTCTGTGCCTCAATTTCCTCAAATTTAAAATGGAGAAGATAATATTAGTTACCTTATAGGGTTTCTATAAGGATTAAACTTGTTACTACAGGTATAACACTGTCTTATGTCTACCAAATGTCACGTGTTATTTTTAATACTGTATCTGTGAAAATATTTTTCAAAAGAAGTAGACTGTGGGAATATAGAATTTGCTTGAAGGAATGTCACTTTATAGCTCTCGATTTCCCATGTGTTTCACGGAAGGATTATGAAGAGAGGTTGTGTTTTCTGAACGTACGGAACATTCGAAGTTGTTCTTTCTCTGTTTGCTTGTGTTTTAACAAACAGCACTATCTGTAGTCCAGGAGGTAAAACCAGAGATGAAGGGGTGACCTGGGGAGCTCTCCGCTGGCCCACCAAACACACACATCTACGTGGACCAGACGCCCCTCTGAGCTCTTTGCTGTCTTTAGGAATGGGATTGCGTTGGCCGGAAGTCGCCCTGTGTGGACGGACTTCCCGAGATTCCGGCCTCTCCGCAGGGTGGGTCTGCAGTCCAGGGATGGCCGTGCCCCTGGCTCAGTGTCTAAGTGAAAACGTGGACGCACAGGGGACGGACAGTGGGTGGCTGAGGGCAGGGCTGGCCACGCCTACAAGTCCCCCTGGGGGGTTAGCGGCCTCTTCTCCCAGCTTCCCCTGGTCCTCCCCATTGGTTCCTGTGCAGATATTTTTGGCTGTAATCATAGTGGCCTAAAAATGGACTGTTTCCTTTCACCACTCCTTTCTGCAAAATGTTTTTAGAAAACCATTACTTTTATTAAAAAAATTACTATCCATGTGAAACATTTCAATTAGAAACTGTTGTGTTCTTCTTAATTCTTATGATTGTGTTTCTTATGGTCACATCCCAACCAGAGGAAGTAAATTCAAATTTTAGCCCAGCGGAGATGTAAGCAAAGCCAGGAAGAGGCGTTGACACCTACCAGATCATCCCTTGGTTGTAGACCAGATGCAGCACGTTCTCGGCTATTTTGAATTCCCCGTATTCAGGCTACAAGAGAAATGAACTCCCGCATCAGAAAACGTTCCACAGTTCTTTGCATAAAGCAATTCCTGATGGTCACACACATAGACTCTTGTCCACGTTAGCAGAGATCATTGTCTGGGTGGTCGTCTCAGCAAACAGAACAGGTAAGAACGAAATGGAAACGCAGCCGTCTATGCCATTTCCCTCCTCCCTCACGTATTTTCCCTCGGCCACGTCTGTCTCCCAGTCTAGACATCAGAAAAGCGTGGATCTAGCCAGATGAACGTCCTCGGTGGACACAGCCTCTTACTTACAAACTTGCTTTCCAGGTCCCAACACCAGTAGTCGCTCAGGTACCGAACGAAAAGCCCTCGGAAGAAGTCTATGAGCAGGATGCTGGCCACCGTGAAGAGCATGTCGATGATGGAAAGCTTCAGCATCTCCTGAAACACAGGGTCCTCTACGCCTCCGCGTCCTGCCCTCCACTGCCCACCTCTTCCTTCCTTCCCCCGTCTCTGTTCATGCCCATGGGCTTGAACCATTGGGCCTCTCCAACGGCACGTAATGGATGCTCAGTAAATATCTGCTAATTTGAATTTTGACACCCAAGGCCAGCATTACACGAAACCGGGAGAGCATCTCAGGTCTGTGGTTCTGTAGCCACAGCAGACTACTCGGGGCCTGGGACTCAATTTCATGGGATAATTCCTCGGGCTTGAGCTTCTCTACAAGTTGAGGTGTCGAAGGTGGAAGGCAGGGCACAGAGACTGGAGCAGACGCCGGGGTTCGGGCTTTCATTCTGCTCTCTACCATTTATGTCCCTGAGCAAGTTATGTAATGTCTTGTGCCTCAGTTTCCTCATCTGTGCTTAAAGGGATGGTAATAATAGGACTCTTACAGGACTAAGCACTTAGAACAGAGCCTGGTGCACAGTCAACACTGCTTGAGGCTTTGCACCAATTATTATTATTAACTTTGAGGCCTGGAAAACCGTAAACCCTCCCCGAAGCTTATTTTGCTTTTCTATAAAACGGGGATGGCAACACTTCAGAGAGTTGCTGGAGTTAAGGGACGAAACAGATGAGGAAAGGCTTTACAGGGGGACGGGGAACCACCTGCCCAACGTATGTTTCCCAGCACTGGTCTTGCGGCCTCTGGGTGTAGACGGTGGTCCTGTTGTCCTCTGAGAGAGGCAGGGTGGAAGTCGGGAGGCCAGCTTCCTCCAGGGCCCACGTGCTGTTTCTCCTGAGCCCCATCCCGGGCCCAGGTGTGGACCATTTCCCTTCCTCAGGGGCTGTCCTGGTGGCAAAGATGACGGTGGAATCTACCCAGGGACTCGTGCTGTTTTTGGCAGCAGCTTCCTGGGGGGAGAACGGGGGAAGGAAGAAAAGAAGATTGTCCACGTAGCTGTAAACACAAACCCACCCAGCCACCAAGGGCATCACTGAGCTGTTGGGCAGAACCTCTCTCTGTCTCTGTATCTCTGTCTCTCACTGTCTCCGCCTCTCTTTCCCTTTCTGTCTCCAGCTTGGCAGATGGCCACTCAACTCAAGTCTGCCCCGATAATGAACACAGAGCTGTGATGGACACTATTCATCCGTCCCTAGTAAGTGTCAGAGGCGGTCCCAGGTTGGTACATGTTATTGCTTCCCATCCTCACGAGAGGGTCAGGGAGGGATGATGACCCCGTATCACAGAGGAGAAGACTGGAGCTCAGCTAGCGGAAGTCGAGCGCCCAGGGTCCTGTTGCTGGTCGGTGCGGGCGAGGACCCAGTCTATGCAACAGGAAAGCTTGGCGCGCAGCCGTCACTACCTGCGGCCTCTTCCGCCTTGTACGCCGCCTGCATTTGGTGCTAGTTCCGTGTGGTCTGGGCAAATAGCCCTGAGAGAGCTCCTTGTCCTCTGTGCCTCCCTTCCCCGCATCGGGACACCTTCACAGGTGGGGCAGCTTTAACTCGAGCTCCAAAGCTACTCTGGGCTGGGAGTGGATGCCCACGCTGGGCTGGCAGCGGGCCCACTCTGAGCTGTGCCCCACGAGGGGCCCGTCTTCTCCCAGCTCCCTGAGTGAGTCTCACAGCGGGCCACGCTCCCTGTGACCATCTGCAATGGCTGTCGATGGCATCTCCCGTGGGATTCAAGGGAATGGGGTAGAATTGTGGAAAGACATTCGGGGCCAAAAGGCCGGGGGCTCATCCCGGCACTGCCTCTCTGTAGCCATCAACCCCGGCCTCAGTTTCTTTATCTTGGCAATGGGGCCAATTTTCCCATTCTGGCCTTGAGAAGACCTCAACTGAGCTGAGCTTTGCACATGACGAAGGGAGTGTAAACATCAACAATGGTGATGACCTGCGTGTGCATGTGTGCGTGTGTGTGCACTTGCGGGTGCACGTCTGTCTACGTGCTCCTGTGTGCACATGCGACAGTGGCTGAGTGGGCGACCGTGCAGGACGGAGCACTCACCTCGGTGCTCATGCTGTTGACTTTGTCCAGGAGAGCGATGATCAGACTGTAGAGGTTCCCCAGATACAGCACGAGGACCCTGAAAGCCACAAGCCATCTTGAGACACAGCCCCACACAGGGCAGCCCATGGGCCTCGACCCAGCACAATTTAGGGGGGACTATTGTGGTTATGCTAAGACTGTAGCCGCCGCCCTTGGGTTCCCTCAGAATCACATTGGGTGCATTTTAAAAAATACGGAATTCCTGAGTCCACCCTCTTCTGCAGGTCCGCATGGTGTCTGGGAATCTTACAGCCTCCCCGGCGATTGCACTGCAGCCCGTCCTCAACCAGCACTTAAGAAGCACAGTGTAGTGGGAAGAGAGCTCTGAGGTGTCCCGTCAATTGTACGTGTCTCTGTGTCACAGTTTCTGGTTTGTAAAGTGGTTTTCTAGCATTATCGCACCTGATTCTCGCAACTCTGTGGGCTACGCATCGTTATTACCCCACCTAAGGGACAAGTGCACTGAACCACCGACCCGTCCAAGTGCACACGGTTAAGCAGAGGCAGCGCGCTGTTTCAGGTCTCAGGGGTCAGGTGTTGAAACAGGCTGCACCTTCAGATGCACTGAGGGGTGAAGCGGGAGGCACCATGGGCACAGCCGCACCGCCTGGAATCTGCCAGCATGGCCTCCACCAGCCAACGACCCACACCTGGTGCCGGCCTCGCCTGAGCTGGATGGTTTGGGAAATGCATCCGGGAATTTCTGGACGCAGCCTTGAGTCTGATCAGAAGGTTGTCCTGAAAAACTGAGATGAGGAAGGAAAATGGAAGGCTCGCAAAGACCCCAGGGGACAATGATCAGCACTTGAGAATCACGAAACCATAGCCAGTGGGTGACAAAGAGAAAGGAGGCCCTTCCTCTCCTGGGGTGAGCAGAGAGCGGGGCCAGGGCGTCTCCGGGCGTCCCTGTGACTCACGCTGGCTTTCCCTGTGGGACTGGAGCAATGCCCTTGGCCTCATGCTGGGAGCTTTTCTGCATTCGAGGTACCTAGTCAGGGCCCAGGCCCCCAAGGAGACTCAGCCAGTGCCGGCCGAAGGCAGAGCGAAGGATCTTGTCTCCTGCCCTCTTGGGGGCCCGTCGCTCTGGTTCTCCCTGAGTCTTGGATGGAAGGTAACACCGTCTGCTGATTAGTGGATGGAACCAAAATAATTGTCTTGCTCTCATTACCAGAATTAGGCCTAATTTGTCTCGGGTGAGTCTCTTGATGCCTCTGTTTCTTCAGTTTTGCACGTGAATAACGAGGCCAATCTGCGTAATAGGATTGCCATTAGACCAAATGCAATAACAGAATCGATTCTCCTCGACGCCTGCTGGTGAGGACGGAGCGCAGAAGGCGCCTGCCTCTCCCAGGTCAAGAGGTGCTGACGGGAGCGCACAGTCCCAGGGGCGGAGCCGGGGGCCGAGCGTCGTCCAGAGCTGCCCTAGTCAAGAGGTGCCGCAGACCCCTCGCTCCTTCTAGTCTTGTTTTTCCTTCTTTGAAGTGACACTTGGATTTCAGGGGGTGGCAAACTGCAGCCTTCACGCCCAGTGCCACCCTCCCCTATTTGTCAATGGGGCTGCGAGGGACACGCCACACTCTCGTTTACATCTCGCCGAGGGCGGCCTTCACCTCCAGCCGCAGAGCCGGGCAGGTGGGACAGAGACCGTGCGACCCGCAAAACCCAACATATTGACTGTCGGGTCCTTTACAGAAGACGTCTGCCGACCCCTGAGTGGGAGCATCTCTTCCCAAAGTGGCCCGTGGGAACTCTGTCCTGGGGTCGAGCGTGATCTTCGCTTGTGATCAGTGTTACAAGAGGAAGCACGAGGAGAGAGAAGCAGACGAGGGTGGGTGGGAGGCAGTCAGAGCTCTGACAGCGCCCGCTGCCCCTCCAACCTAATGACACGCCCACACCTCCTCGTTTCATTCACAGAGAGGCGACAGCTCCAGGAAGGAGAGGCTGGTTTCTCGGGAAGACAGAGATGAAGCAGGTGCCAAAAAATGACGTGTGTCATCCTGACTCCACGGGCTGTGTCTCAGGACGTCCTCGCAGACTCACCTGCCCCATGTTGCTCAGGTCTGCATTCGCCACCTGCTGCCACACCCACGACCATCCCGACGGCCCCAGACGCTCCCCGGCATGTCCTCAAGAACCTGTGAGTCTGTGCTTTTGGGAATTATTAGCAAAGCGTTATTTATGTTCATCTCATATCTGGAAAAATGACCCGGAGCTCTTTCACCGCTCGTAGTCGATCCACGGAGGAACTCGGCAACGAGGAGAAGCGGGCAGGCTTTCCATCGTCTTTCCGGTCCTCTTCCTCCTGGATCTGCTTTTTCTGGCTGTGCCTCCTCTTCTCTCCTCTCCCTCCCTCTCCTCCTCCACGTCCTCCTCTTCTTCTCTCATTACCTTTGCATCCATTTCTCGTACCCTTGCCCTCCTGGTTCTTCTCCTGCCCCCTCGTCTCTCCCTCCTCCTTCCTGCCTTTCTCTCTGTGGCATCCTGCTTTTCTTGAGAGGCATCCACGAGGGAAATTCTCTGCTAACTTTTGGGGGCAACGAAGCAAGCCCTGGCTCTCACAGGACTTAGGATCCCCCCTCGGCTCGGCGGACGAGTGACCCACAAAGTGGCATTTCCCAGCGGGGCTCCCCTACCTGGCCAGCTGGAAGCGCAGGGTGGTCCGAGGGTGGTACATCTCCAGGGCGGCGATGAGGTCGAAGGCGGATGGTGCCAGCATGGTGACGAGGGAGACGACCACGCTCACCTGCCGGGAGAGCACAGGCAGACCTGAGCGACCCCAGCCCCCAGCCCAGCCTCATACCCCTCCCATTCGGTCCTTAGCCTAATAGCTGGTCAGTGGGAGTTCAGAGTCACGCGGTTCTTGCACCGAAAACCTGCCCCAAATCTTTGCTAATTAGCGGTTTCAAAAGGCCGCTCCCGCTTCACCGTGGGTTCATTCCTTTTAGGAACGCTCCTCCACCGGAAGACACTCCTGTGTGCCATTTGGCACTCACTATCATTTCTGCCACATCTTCCAATTACCATGTCATTCTATTCACGTTTCGCTGGGCTTGGATGGAAGATGGAAACAACGGCAACAATTAAGAGCGGAAAAGGGAAGGCTGAGAGTTAATTTAATATGCTTTCTGCACACGGAAGATTAATTATCCCGAGAATTATGCCTGGAACTCGTTTCTCCGCACTGCGGGAAAATCTAAGGGGAGATGGAGCTGGTGCACAAGAGGTGTGAGCTGGAGGAAGAAATAATTTCTGAGTATGTCTTTAAAAGTTTATCTGTCTGTAAACCCACAGGCACATATTTACATCACCTGCTGAACTGACCTAAAATAGGAAGTTATGGGAAAAGAATACCTAAAGTAGTTTCAGATTTAGAGAAATTATCACCCACTGAGGATAAATTGATAAGCATCACACACTTTGTTTTTTAATCCCCACGGATGATATCATTTTCGTAGGAGTCTGAGAGGCGGCATTTGTGCTATTTCTGCCTTTCAAATATTTGCAGGTAAATTGAACCAAGGTTTCAGGACCCTATATTATTAAGAATTAATATATTATCTTGCTATATATTATATTTTTATATATTATATATTTTATTAAGAATTATAGCATCACTCGTAACCTTCCTCTTGGTAATTTTCTATTCAAGGGAATATTCACATAAATGGAGGGGAATGAGATTTTGAAAACCAGCCGTTGGTGTGGAGCTAGTGTGGGAAGCGTTATTCATAGTTTAGAATACGGAAGCTGCCCGGGTGTACAACAGCTGGCACGTGGTCAACTTTGACACACGATGGAAACAATGCGGTGGTCAACGCAGGTCTGCGGGTGACGTCGATTTCTGGAAACGTGTGTGGGAAGAAACCACGAGACCAAAGCAACGTGCACTCAGCAGAAGTCAAAGGTACAGGCCATTCGGACACTTGAAGGTATTTTCTTTCCCAACCGAGACCAGAGAAAGCATCTGGCCGAGCCTGGTGTGGCCGCTCGGCTGGAAGCCCTGCAGCCCGTGCACTGGGACAAGAGCACTGACATTTCTGCATGGGGAGGTTTCTAACTCACTCATTTAAGGACCCCCGCGGGAACAGACGAGCCGGCCGCATGTGCGTGAGTACCTCGTTCTTCTCCCAGAGTGTCAGCTCCTTCTTGGACTGCTCCAGCTTCTGGGACCGGTCCACCACGAAGTAGATGAGATAAATGCTCCCAGCCAGCGACAGAAGCACCAGGATGTTGGCAATGACCCTCAGGCAGATGGTCACGGCTCTGCGGGGAGAGGCAGGCGTGAAGACGGGGACACGGGGTCTGTGCCGGGCGCCACGGTGCGCAGACAATTCCAGTGATTTTCCGCCAAGTGGATTCTCTGCCTGAAGAATCTTTTACCTGCCTCAGAATTTCTCGTTCCTGAGGAGATCAACAATGAGTGAGAAATCCAACCCACCAGCCAGCTGCCCCATGCGGCCACCCCAGAGGAGCCGGCCAGCGGGCACCAGGCACCCGTGGGAGGCCGAGGGCTGTGTGCACACCAGCCTGCAGAGCCCGCTGGCCGCAGGGGCTGGGACAGGAGGTGTGGCCTCATTCCAGGTGCACCATCCCCTCCGTAAGGGGCAATTCACCCTCTGGGCGGCCTTGGGAGGTCATGACACCTCCCTCTACAAGCCTCTTAGCCCTTTATCTGCACAAGGAGGAAACTCGCTCCCAAGAGGAATGAGAAGAGTTGCCTGTGAGGGAGAAACCTAGATAGAGAATCACGGAGCCCTGGGGATGGAAAACCTGAGAGAGAGCGAGGTCCACTCACACCGTCCTGGTGTTTCCCAACTCCCTCCTGCCGCCAGGCCGTGTTGGCATCGTTTGTAAGGTCATTCTGCCCTCATGGTCCCCTGAGGCGGGTCATGCACTTGGGGTCCCCCTTTCCCCCTCCAGCAACTTCTGGTCCTTGTGGTGTTTGCAGCAGAAAATGTGGGTGACGGCCTGGGGTGGGGCAGCCCCTCAATGGCCGGATCTCCCCCTTCCTGCCCTCTTCCTTCCACATCCTGTTGTAACACCCTGAATATCCCAGGATGCCTCCTACCCAGCTATTTTCCTCAGGTTTTGACAGAATCAGGAGGATTCAGAACGCGTTTGTGGAAAGGAGATGAGAAACAGGTGTCTGTTGATTTGTTTGCCCGGAGCCGTGAATCGCGGAATCAGACAGCTCCGTGTGGGAACGGACTCAGGACGGTTGTGGTTCTCAGATTGGAGGGAACGTAAAAGTCACCCGCGTCTGCAGGACCTGCTGGAAATGAGGACTCTTGCATCCCACTCCCGGAGGTCCTGGTTTAGCACACGGGGGTGGGCGCTTGAGGCGTCTGCATCGTCAGCACTGGCTGGCAGCTGACTCTGACCTGGGCGGGCTGCTCCACCCTCCGAGAAGCCCTGAGGGACCCCACTTTTCACGTCCTAGGAGGGGACGTGGAGGCCCCGGAAGGTCAAAGGAGTTTCCCAGGCCCTGGAAGCTGATGCCAAGGGGAGGGCTGGAATCTACCCTCCAACTCGCCCACGACTTCCTCGCCTGCTCTCAGGCTGGGCGTGCGTCCTCAGCACCCTGCTACAGCGCTCCTCTGCACAGGCTCTCGCACCATGGAAACCAACCGTGGGGCTCATGAGCCAGCGAGGCTACAGGATGAGCGGGTGTGTCTGCCCCGTGAGGTCGCTGCCCTTCCCTGCAAAGGCCCTTCTGCGTCCTCAGTCCTCCGGCCAAAAGGCCTCGCCCTCACCAGGGAGGCCTCAAAACCTGGAGAAGAACTCAAACCTGAGGGTCCTGTTGGAGGGCTTGTCAGCAAGAATTGGACGTTACGTGTCCACGACCTCAGAGACGTCGCTAAATAAAATTACTCTTGGCTTAACTAGAAATCGGTGCTAAAATACTTGTCTATCATCTAAGTAGAGGAATAGGAAGCTGGTTGACTTCAGAACTCTTACCATCCACTGGATCCTCAGAAGGAGGAGCCACTCCTGCACACCGCGATGGAACACGGTGGAGTCCCCACGTGTCACCTCATGAGAGGACGGACTTCAGGAAGAAGGAAGAGCTGCCTGACAATGTGTGAAAATAGGGTGTAGACGGCCTGGCAATTCTGGTACCAAATCAAAACAGCTTATCCACGAATTCAGTGTGAGGAGTCTCGGTACTTACAGGTTTTTGCTTTTCTTCTTTTCCTGTTCCTCCAGTATCGCCTCCTTTAAGGAAAGACACACGCGGCATTAGAGCTTAGCACTGTCGTTCATCATAAGCCTGTAGAAATGTTCTATGATAAAGATTTATCCAGTATTTTATTCACAACCTCGATGTCTAGACTTCACTCTAAGATCCTATTGATATCAAACGCATTATACAATAATAAATAGATAAAAAAGGAAACTGGGAAGAAGAAAAAGGAGACGGAGGAGTCAATTATTTAGACAATTGGAACGATCTAGATAAACTTTTTCTCAGAAGGGGGCACCATTTAGCCGTCTGTGCTGGTCAGCAGACCCTTCTCTGACTGCTTTTGACTGCGCGGCTCCTACGTTAGCAATGAAATGTATCTATTAATTTACAAAGGACTTCCACGCCATATGGTAGTAACCATTGTGCGAATTATCAAAAATACCAAATTGAAATTTTAGAAGGATGAAATAAAAAAATAGGGTGGCGCAGTGGTTGAGTTCGCACATTCTACTTCAGTGGCCCCGGGTTTGTCGGTTCGGATCCCTGGTGCGGACATGGCACCGCTTGTCGAGCCATGCTGTGGTAGGCATCCCACATATAAAGTGGAGGAAGATGGGCACGGATATTAGCTCAGGGCCAGTCTTCCTCAGCAAAAGAAAAAGAGGCTCGGCGGCAGGTGTTAGCTCAGGGCTAATCTTCCTCAAAAAAGGAAAAACTGAAGAGAAGTTCCCCTATTTTCCTCCTGCGCTCCACCGGCCTGCTTGGTGCCCGGCGGGCATGTCACCTCTCCTTTTAGACAGCTGCCCAGGTCCATGTGCACCCAACGAGAGGGGGCTGGCTTCTCCAGCAGGGGGCCAGCGGCTCCCGTGCCTGAGGGCGTTCGTCCGGGGAGCCCTGACTCCACGCTCCCCGCCTAGCAGCCTCGGGCTCCTCACTCACCCGGATGCTATTCACAATGGCGGCTGTCTTGCTCTCTGCGGCCTCTGGGTTGCCGATGAGATAATCCCAGGCACAGAAGACCCGCCAGCAGAAGGTGTAGTTCTCATTGGAGGCGCTGGCGAGGCTGGTGCGGGAGTTCTTCGCCATCCTGAGAAAAAGGACAGAGGACCCGTCAGGCAGGAACAGGGTCAGCAATGGGCTCAGCCACTGCGAGCCACATTGCGAACCCACACAGCACCTCTGGAGGATCAGAACCAGGCCTCTGGGCGAAGCCAGCAGTGCACCGGCGGGGTGCAGCCCCCGCTCGCGTCCTCGCCGAGCCCTTTGAACAGCGTGGAAACGGCAATGGCCCATTATGGGGGAGCCTGGATGACAGGTGCTCCCTCCACGGCGGTGGCCAGGAGGTCACCAGAGGTGTGTGCGCCTGGCGCTGGCCATTCCGGCTCCGTGCGGCCACAACTGTGACATTAATTCTCCCCTTGGAGCTGAATCAGTCTTGAGCCCCCGCCCACTGAGGGTAACTCTACCCCGTGGGGCCACACACAGCGCGTGGGGTCCCTCCTGCACAGGACGTTCTCGGAATATGTGTGAAGCAGGACTCAGGGGCCCTCTCAGGGGAAGTCCCTGTCCTTTAGCCCATTTCTCTCCTTATAAGATTACAAGCTTTTTCCAGCTTTTTAAGCTGGAAAACTTCCTGTGAACCGAAGGCCCCGAGTCACCGTGCATCTATCTCTTCCGGTTTTTGTTTGAAGAAGATGATGCCGATGATGACCGTTTTATCGTTTTTTTTTACCCCAAGCACTTCTCTCTGCACTTTGCTAAGAGGCCGCAAGAGGCAGGGTCGTGAAGTCAGACTACGAGCACAGCCCAGAGAGAGGCAGCAGGCGAGCCAGCGTGGGGAGGGGCCGAGTTCTCCTGGGCTCAGAGCCTGCCTGGGGTCTGTGTCTCTCTGGTTCCCGCAGGGAGGCACAGAATGTGAAAGCTCCAAGGGAAGCCTGCATTTTTCTGAGCCAACCTGCCCATTTTACAGCTGAGGCCAGAGAAGGAAAGTGAGTAGCTTCAGGACCCACAGAGGGAGCAGGACCCCTAACCCCAGCCGTCAGCCTCGACGGGGGACCAGACGTGCGAACCGCCTCGCAATACAGACGAGCTCGGATGGTGCAGAATTTGTGGCTGGCTTGCAGGTAAACATATGGCCACAGGACGGTGTTTGGCTTTCTGCAACCTCTGGTCACCTAGACCATATTGTTCATACCTCTATTAATGCAGTTCCTACGTTGCCTAAATCGACCTTAACTGGTGAGTCTACCTGACTCGTCTCTCCAGACCCAACATGGAACCTGGGACGAAGCACCACGTGTTGTCAGTGGTGGTTGAAATGAGTGTCTCTCTCTCAGCCTCGGGCTCCTCGTCTGTGAGATGGGTACGGTTATGCCTTAACTCTGCAGGGTTATCAACGACACCGAATGAGACCATACACGGCATTCTTGGCAGGCGTTTTGAGAAATGGAGGCAGCCGTACTTTTTCAAGAGAATGATGAAGCTGTAAGCGAACACGGCCATCCCCACCAGGAAGTACGCCAAGGGCAGCCGGTAGCCAGCCCTGCCGATCCGCCGCTCCCGGCCGTAGTAGCCATAGAAGAGGACTGAGTATTGCAGGTAACCCTGAAAGAAAGCACGCATGTCATTTCCGACTCCAGGTCCCGTTCACCCCCTCCTTCAAGGCAGGAGCCTGGCCAAGCCTTGGCCTCACCCCCAGGGACCAGACGGTGTCCAGGTCTTGGGCTGAAGCTACGTGCTCCTGGGGGATGGTCTTGCTGGCCGTGCTTCCAAAGGGCTGGCCGGCAATGAGCTGGTGAGAGAGGAAAGGATGTCAGGTGGTCCTCTGGGTGGAGGCGACCAGAAGAAAAGGGGCAGCGGACCTCCACACGCCCGAGAAGATGCTGCACAGGAGCGATCTCTAGGGGTAGATTCCTGTTTGATTCTCGTTGATGGAAAATTAATCACGGGCGGCCAGATTTTCTTTCTGCCTGATCAGGGACTGCCCAGGTGTCCTCTCTCTGAGCCGGGTGGATTATTGAGGTCACTGGGTTTCTGTGATGGCATGGGAAACCGCCCCATTTCTTTTGTGAGGATGAAGTTGAATTGAGAAACGGGTTTTATTTTAACACGATGTTGGCAAACTGGCCCCCGGGCTGGATCCAGCCTGTCACCTCTTTTTGTAGGGCTGGAGAGCTAAGAGTGGCTTTTGCGTTTTTTGATGATTGGGAAAAACAATCAAAAGAATAATATTTGGTGACGCACGAGTTATATGAAATTCCAATCTCAGCATCTGAGAATAACATTTTATCGGGATGCAGCCGGGCCCATTACGGCTCACAAGACTGCAATGTTTGCTCTCCGGCCTCTGCAGGAGGAGTCTGCCGTGTGCTGTTGTGGCACAGATCCTCCTTCCCGCACGGGTAAAGGGGGACGTCAATACATGAAGTCGTTTTAAGCTATGGGTCTAATATCTCTTCTTTTGAACAAACGGCTCTTTTTTCTCTCCTGAAATAGTTCTTACCTCTGGAATGACGATGAAGGCACCTGTCATAATCGTGAGCACAATATTAATTCCAAACAGCCATCTCAAGAATATGAAATAGGAGGCAACGCCCGATCCAAAATGACCTAAAGAAAGACAAGACAATAAGGACAGTTCATATGAAACCCTCACAGGGCGGGAAGTTCCCCGTGAAGCAACACTGTAATTTTTCTTAATCAGCAGGACGTAGACCAAGAATGCCGTAATTGTACCAACCAGGGGGTCCCCCAAAATGGCCATTTAGATGGATGAAGATGTTCATTAATATCTACCAGTCATATATACAGAAAAAAATCCCTAAGTTAATGATTTTCCTAATGACATATTCGTCTAAAACGCTTTTATCAGATTTACCACATTTTGTGTCTGTTCAGAAGGGTCAGCATCTTTTGAGAATTTGATCTATTTCTTTTTTATTTTGCATAGTTTTGAGAATTCTAAGAATTTTTCTAAGGATTCTTCTGTCTTGATTTCAAGATAAATAACGATTTGCTAGACGTTAACATTAAGGGAAACCAGGTGAAGGGGTTATGGGAACTCTCTTTGCAACTTTTCTATTCATCTAAACTTATTCTAAAATAAAAAGTGTGTTTAAAAACAGATTTCTATTGAAAAAATAAGGGAGCACAGAAGCAGTTAGATGAAGACGTGCCTGACACTGCTCACTTTCTGGAGTAGGTGAATTTATTCTCTACTTCAAAAAATAACTTCTCTTGAATTTTCGTTTCAAATCTAGTTCCTGTTTGTCAGAATAAGTAGGAAAACACAAAACATCACAAAGAAAACGAAAGAATTACCTATTCCAAGATCACTAAGTTAAAATCACCACTAGAATCAGCCTCTCATGACCTTTTAGTGTAACCCTCCATCGTTATTCTATACGTATAATCTTTTTGTTTAAAAATTGGCATCTTTCAACATGCATCTTGTTATCAATATATTACAAGCATTTTCTCATGCAAAATATATTCTTCTGTAAAGTGAGTTTTATTGTTCCATCAGACGAATTTTCCACGATTTATTTAACCTATCCCCCACAGTTTGACATTTAGGAAGGTCCCCGCTTTTCACTAGGTGGGGTCTTCCCTGGGGTAAATAACTCCACAATAAGTAGTCTCTGTCTGAGGTCAGGTTTCCCGAAAGCAGAGCCTGAGGAAAGGATTCAGCTGACGTGACATAGTGAGGACGTGCTTTCAGGACAAAGTGGGGCCGGGGTCCAGGTGATGTGTGCCCCGCATGTGGAACAGGGCAGGTCAAAGGTAGTCCTCTACACCAGTGGGCAGTTGAGGGTCCTAGGGGTCAACACTCAGAGCAGACGAGAAGAAACGGACCAGCCCAGCAAGGGGCTCTGGGTGGGGCAGCAGCTGCGTCCACACGGCCTTGGGCATCGATTTTGTTGGGGCTGTTTTCTCTGGTTGCTAAGGATGGAAGAGTTGTCTCAAGGAGTATAAACATCTTGAAGACTTTTGGTACAAATTACACCTTTCCTCCAGAAATACTGCCCCCATTTGCATTTCTAACAGCTGTGGATGAAAGTGCTAAATTCCATTTAAATGTTGAAAATGTTTTTTTTCTCAATTTGTCGCCTAACCTTTAGCTTTATTTTTTATGCGTGTAAAATTTCTTTTATATGTAACTAAATATAACAGTATTTCCCTCCATGATTTCCTTCTTTATGTTTATAATTAGACAGGCTTCCATTCTGAGATCCCATGACTTATATTTCCTTTAATTCTTTCATGGTTCCCTATTTTATGTTTAGATATTTTACGGAAGTTTAAAGTGAAGGATATACCTCATTCTTTAAAACAGCGGAATCAATTGTTCCAGCCTCATTTATGACGCTATGCCACACTGTTTCAGCTGTTGTAGCTGTTATAATGTATTTTACCATTTTGGTTACACAAATTTATTTACATTTTTGCCTTTAAAACATTCTTCAATTAGTCTCTTGGAGGTTTTTCCTCCATGTAAGTTTTCTGATCATTTTGTTGAATTTTACATTACACTGAGAAATTGCAATGTAATTTCACATTACATTGAGATTTTTCTTGGAATGGCATTAAACTCACAAATTGATATCGGGAAAAATCAGTATCTTCCAAATGTCAAATCATCCAGTGTCACCTCACAAGACATTTTTTGTATCCTGTGGGCCAGGTTTACAGTTTCCTTTATTTCAGACTTATTGTTAAGTTTATTCCTGATGTAGTGTGTTGTGTGTCTGTACTGCGCGTGTGTTTGTAAATATGAATGTGAATGCGATTCATTTATTTTTTAGGGTTTTTTTTTAATAAATGGTTACAGTCACCTCTATGAAAATGCACACTTTTGTATTTTTAGTTTGCAATTGCCCATGTCACCCTCACTCATCTACACAGGTTTTCACTTGATCCTTTTGGGTCTGTGTTGTGTCTGACTAATGAATGACTGATAGAGAACAGCAGAGCCCAGCAGGATGCTGGCCTGTTTCCATCCTGGGAGGTGGTGGGACAGTTGCTGCGTCTTCTGTCTCCATTGTCCCATGTCCAGCCCAGGTCAGCATCACGTGTGCCGGGGCCCCTGGCTGCCCAGTGTTGGGACCAGGACACTCCAGACCCTCCAGAGGCCTCCCTGTCGGTTGGCCACCACCACTGCATCCCGGCCCCATCCCTCCATCTGCCAACACTTACTCTCGATCTTCTTTATCCTCATTTCCCAGGGGATGAAGATGACCACAAAGTTACAGGCGAGACGAGCAAACTTGCGCCAGAGCTAGAAAAGAGGGAGCAGGGTTAGAGGACGTTACGTTTGCGAGGACGCTGATGACTCAGTGGTGCTAGGATCCCAAATGGAGGAGGAGCTCCTGGACACACTGTCTGGGACCTTGAGTGATGATTTCACAGGCCTGTGGGCAGCTCCGGGACCACAGCGGCCCCCTTGTCCTCTCTGTGCTCCCGCCTGGGTGAGGCACCTGTTCTGGGCTCTGAGCCGTGGGGCCTGTACTGAGGTGCCCTTGCTCTGGGCTTACAGCCTGACTTATTCCTACCACTCCTGCGGGAGCCACTAGGGCACGTGGTCCTAACACACTCACTTGACCCCACTCTGGGAGGGGGGCCCAGGATTCGCATGGCCAGCAAGCCCCCCAGGTGTTGACAATGCCCATGCCTGCTCAGGAGCCAGGTCCAGAACATACGCTGAATGAGGGCTGCCCGCCGTTCCTCCCGTCCTGCAGCTAGAGCTCATTTCCCAGCCTCTCTCCCGGCCAAAGCTGCCACGAGGAGCTCTGAAAGTCCATCCTGTGTGTTTAAGATGCAATTGCCAAAGAACCTTTTTTTTTCCTGGAGGAGAATAAACTGGAGTGCACCCTGATGCTGGCCCTGCTCTCCCCCAGCACTGGCAGGTCACGCATTTTAACACACAAACATCTGGGTTTGTGTTGGGAGCAAATGATATCATCGCAGGGAGAAGGCGGGCAAATGTGATTACAGCGCCGAGCTGCAAGGCAGCGGGCGGTCCCCATCCAGACGCGCATGGTAATGTCATTCCGGACGTGCCTGCCGAGGCCAGAGCAGCTGCTTCTCAACAGAAATTGGTTTGTTTTATCAGAAGTTGGAATTGTTCGTCTTCAGCTCATGATTCAAGACCGGCTGAGACACAACCACTCCCGTGAGGATTTCCCACGGCTTCTCTGTGGCCAGAAATCCTTTCTTCTATTTGCAAACTCCCCAGGTCGTCGTTTTTGGTCTTGTGATGCTTGTCACACTCGGCCCTGTATTGTCCACTTGCTCATCTCCACTGTGGGGAGGCAGACCAAAGCTTTCTGACTTTCCATCCCTGTAGTGTCCAGAAGCCAGGGCTGGACATCCTTGGGGAGGGCGTGGGGTGGAAAGCGTGGCGTCTCCGGCCCACTGTCAAGTCCTGAAGGGTGAGAGATGCCGAGTGGGAGCCCAGAGCCCTGAGTTCCAGCCCCAGCGCCACCCCTGTCTTATTACATGCCCCTGGGGAAGTTACTTTCTTTTTCTGGGATTCATCTCATACAGAAGTAGGAGCCAATCGGTAGTCCTCAGAGCTCTCTCTCAATTCAACGTCGGGCAGCAGGTTCAGCATGTGGAACGGACTAAAGCGGGATGCACAACCGCCTCCCCCGGGCTCCGGCGTCTGCTTGAGAAGCAGGGGCCCCCCAGCTCACTTCAGAGAGCCCTGGACGGAACGGCCCCCACACTCCTTCTGGTGAGGAGAGTCTACACTGCCTGCACCTAAAGGGACATGTGGTCGAAAAAGGTGACTTTTTGAACACCCAGATTCAGCAAGGCATGGGAAACATGCCGCATTTCTCTGATGGTCGGCCCTCAATCTCCACTGCGAAAGCCTCGAAACTCGGGAAAGATTCAAAGAGCAAACCAAAAACCAAACCAAACCAAAGACCAGACTGGGAAGAAATAGGTCCTAATTATGGGCCCGAGTTGTAGAGTTTTGGTAACTGAGAATAACTCCTTCTTTCGTCTTCGAAAAGGCTTATCAGTTCACCTGCAATAAACGTGTTCTGACAACATGTATTATAGTTTAAGAAACACGTGTGCATTCAGAGTGCGTGCTGAGCACCTGCGCTGTGTTTGCAGACCTGCAGATGCAAACAGTGAACCAGACGTGCAAGATGGCAGCTGGCGCAGAGTTTGTGTTCGGGCAGAAGGGAGGCAGCGCCAAAGAAGCCGACGCACGGTCCCTCAGGACTCGGGGACAAGGGGTCGGGGAAGGTCTGTTTGGGGAGGTCGTACCTGAGCTGAGAGTTGAGTGGAAAGAAGTCAGATGAGGAATTGGCAGGGGAGCTACCCAGGAGGGGAGAGCAGCCAGTACCAGTCTGTGGGTTAGCTTAAGCGGGTATTTCACAGAAGAGGATGGAGCAGAGCAGTGGGATGAGACCCAACAGGTGGCAATGGCCCTGGGAGGGAATCTGTATTTATTTCTAAGTGGAATGAAAGCCTTTTTATCCATCCATCTATCTGTGTATTCATCTATCCATCTATCCATCCATCCATTATTTATCTAAGCAAGGGATGGCAGAAGCAGTTGACCGTTTCAAACGCTGCCCTCATTCCTGTGTTTCCAGAAGAGAGTGGCTCACAGACGGAGGTGAGTGGAAGCAGGGGGACCTGCTAGGAGGACGGTGGGTAGGTGCCTTGAGCTGCACAGAGGGGGTGTTCTTGCCCAACCACGTCATGAAGGCCCTTGTTGGCATCATGTGAGAAACGAAGGGCAGAGACCATTAGAACTAAGAGGGATCTTAAGAACCAAACATGAGAACCACATCACTTTCAGGGCCGTCCACCCAGAGCAGGGGAGCAACGGCAGAAGGACCCAGCGTCCTGGCTCCTGCAGTTTGCTGTTCCACGGGCCCGAAGCTTTTTCACTACAAGAGATGCAGTGAATAAAATCTACACGCAGCGGGGGACCAAGTCCCCCATCTCCTGATGAGTTAGTCTCCCCCAGGGCCACACAAGTGGTAAGCGATGGTCTTGGGGCCTACGGTCCAAGTTCTGGGAAATGCAGGCCTTCGGCTCTGGGCTCTGCAGCTGTTCATGACGGACACGCACGACCTTGCATGATGAGCGTGTGAGGACAGGCAGGGCTTCCAGGATGGAGACCCAGGAGGGGCCGGGCGCCTACGTATGCCGTGTGCTCTTACCTCCGCACCTGCTGCCTGGTAGCCTCGAGTCCGGGTCAGCCTCCCCTCAAACTTCAGCACGATCTCCTTCGCTCGTCTGGGGGAAGAAGGACATGACAGTGAGCAGCGCGTTGTCACACAGCCGCAAACAACCTAATTCAGCCCAAACTTCTGACACCCTGACCACGTGGGTGGGTTGACCTGATGTCTCTGCCTAAGTGATCAATCCTTGAAAATGGACTGAATTCACTGAGGTGGGTGGTTAAATCTGGCCTAAAGGAACAACTGGGTTAGAGAGTAAATGTTAGTGCCATGGGACAGACTGAAGTCAAAGACTCAGAGACGAACGTCACCTTCGACGTGACCTCAGCTGATGCTGCACGGTGAGGTCCTCAGAGTCTGAGGTCGACCACCCTGTGCTGGATTATGAGAACTTCGTTCCTCTGAATGATCCAGTTTGTTAGTTGGGCCGACTCCCTTTCAGGGAGTTCCTCATGTGCCTCCACGTAGCCTCCCAGCAACACCCACTGTCCCCAAGTCCTTCCTCGGGAGACACAGGAAGCAGCTGACTCTCTTTTCCATGAGCAAGAGTGATCGCTTCATTTTGGGCCTCTCTGCCCCATTGCCACCACCCCGTCTCCACGGCCCAGCTTCATCCTGCTGGACCAGAAATGCAGGCACGAGCCGACGTCTCACCCTACACGGCATTGAAAACATAGGGGCCCGTGGAAACTAAATAATAATTTATTTCATTTAATTACTTACATTTTTTTTCCCTGCAAACTTTCTGCACACGTTTTGGGTTGAGCATAGAAGAATACTGAAGTGGTAAAACAGAGCTGGGGCCTGAAGGAGCCCACGAGCCAACAGGGATGAGGGAGGCGCAAGGTGACAATAGCCAAGGAGAGCGGGTGTGAGGGGGCTATGAGGGGCCGGGGAGAAGCAACTGACCCAGGCCCGGTCACAGCCCAGTGCGACTCCGACGGCACGGACCACTGGCTTCTCCACAGGAAACCAGCACGCGCTGCATGACAGGGGTGGATGCTCCTGGCCCAGCCCAGAGCTGCCTCCATCCAAGTCGGCCACACCCCCGGATCCAGGCAGTCAGGCTCCACTGCCCTGTGACTTCCGTGGAGGCACCGCAGAAAGGACAATTGATGAAGCACTGATCCACGGGCTTCTCAAGGTGAGGACAGGGCTGTGTGCCAGGCGATGACAAATGCAGGTGCCCGGAGGCCGGCGCCGGCTGTCTTGGGCTGTGGCTGAGCGCCGGGCAGGCACCAGGTGGAAGGCTCGTGTGTCCTTGCGTTTCTGAGTGCCTCGACAGATCACCTAGCATTTGCCCTGCTCCTCCCGCAGATTAGAAAGTCTCAGTCTCTCACTGCTGAGAGAATCATCAGCCACCAGCATTTCTGTATGGTTTTCAAAAATTCTCATAGAGCACATGCCTTTTTTTATTTCAGTAAGTCGCTTCACTGATTACTTTGGCAGAGTTCCTCTGTTTCAATAGAATAGAACATTGGAGTTGGGCGTCAGAAAACCTAGGTTTGAAGCTCGGTGCCAGCACTCACGAGCTGTGTGTCCCGGGGGGAGACACTCAATGTCTCTGAGGATCAGTCTTGTCATCTGAAAAATGCCATCCTTGCTCAAAGAGATGGAAGCGATGAGAGCTGATAACAGATGTGAAAATTAATTAGAGAGATCTGAGAGCGAAAACTACGGATGATCTTAGCCGCCTGCTCCAGCCATCAGAGGCTCAGGCTGCATCTTTGGTCAGACTGGAAAACAGTGCCTGGAGCGGACATGTAGTGAAGGCGTGATCTGGTGGGAAAGAAACACCAGCCTGAGGGTCAAGATGGGGAGAGAGCGGGCTGCTGTGACGTCTGGAGAGGGGCACCAAGCCGTAGACGTGACAGACGTTCTTGTCCCGTCTACACAGCGGGTGGCTGAGGATCAGGTGTTTGGTTCGTTCTCCAGGGAGGTCTGCTTCAGAGGTCGGCTTAGCTCAGGGTATGGTCACTGCCACCACTCTCCTAACCGCCTTTGCTGTGACCCCGGTGTCAGCATCGCCAGTCATCGCTCGCCCGGAGGCGGCACGTGCGACACAGCAGAAGTCATGCCGACCGCTCACCTGGTTTATCTCATCTGATCCTTGAACTGCTACCAGCGGATCTCAAACTTCAGTGAGGCAAAGACTCACCCTGAATGAGTGTTAAAAATGCTGGGCCTTCCCCCATGATTTCTGACTGAGCAGGTCCGAGGGCAACCAAGCACTCTGAGTCTTTAATAGAACCCTGACGGCTTAACAGTGGACGTTTTTGGAAACCCTGCGGCAGGATGTAGATGCTATTCTTCACCGTCACTTCGACTTTAAAGAGGAAGGAACCGGTATTTGCAGAAATTAAGATTATAGCAGCGTTGGCGGTGGGTAGAGGTGGCATCTGAATCCAGGCAGTCGGTCTTCTGATCGTTCTCTCTTCACAATTATCTAAACAGACTCTCCGTCTGACCCTAAATGTCTTGTAATCTGGTTTCCTGTAGTGATGTCCCCCCCAGAGGGAGGTGACAGCCAAGCAGGTGAAATCAGCATCTATTTTCCGTCTAGATCCTACACCTGTCTCTGGTGAGTTACGTTGTGCTGTTCACCTCTAGACACAACGCTACAATCTAGTGTTTGCAAGGACATAGAAAACCAAAAACTTTGCACCCACCCACACACACACCCAACCCAGACAGACACGTATAGACACACCCAGAGGAACGGGCCACCTTGAGGCCCCATGTGGACCAGCTCGAGGCCTTGGACATCTTTGTGCCTCCTCTCAGTTAGGGCAAGAGCGACTGTTCATGTGGGTCTCTGTGCTCATTGCCATGAGCAGGGCGGGGGTTTGGTGCAAAGCAGGCCTGAAATAACCAACAATTGCTATTGAGGCTCCTACCTCAGCGCCCTCAGCTTCTGTCCCATGGTCCAGGGTCTGCAGCGAATGTCTGCCATGAGATCCTTCTGAAACTGGATATTCTGGAAGATCTGCTCTGGATCAGTGCTGTCCCCCGTTTCGTCAGCATTGAAGCTGTCGTCCAAGTTGCTGAATGGATCAGGACATTAAGGAGGAAATTGCATTAGGAGAATTGTTTCCAGCAAAGATCTCCTTGCCCTGGGCAAGTTCAGCACCTCCCTGCCCCAGGGGCATCTGTGTGAAGCGTGTGTGTGTGTGTGTGTGTGTGTGTGTGTGTGTGTAAAGGGCGGGGTCCAAAAAAGCAAAGAGAGAATCAGGCCGTGTGAGCAGCCCACTGAGGCACATTTATTATCTTCTGTTACTTCGGTGGGTCAGTAAAAGACAACGGGCCTCAGGATGAAAGACGTTCTCAGCAGGTGTCATAAAGGAGACAGGACGGTGCTTATATGCGATTCCTAAACAGCAGCATCTTTGGTGGGAAAACAGTTTCTAGTTCAGGCTCATTGAAATAATCGGCTAATTTTACAGACTTTCTTGTCCCCCAGCCCTGGAAGTAAAATAAGGAAAAACCAAGCTCTGTCCCCTAGAGACCCCGTGCTGACATTCCCACTTCCATTCTTTTGAAACCCAAGATAACGGAAGCAGAACGGACAGCAGTTTCCACGAACCAGAAATTGGCTAAATAAATTTACGTGGACAAACATCTCAGGGAAATAGTTAATCTCTGGCAGAACAATTTTTTTAAAGGTGCGGCAACATTTATTCCTAGTAACGATTAACATGCTAACCTCGTGCACCTGTTCAGGAGGAGATGTGACTGTGTGGCTGTGTCTGTTGGATGAATGATGCACTTACAAGTAAGACAAAATAATTTCTTTGCTTTTCTCCAATTCGGATAGTTTTTGCTTACTGAATGAAGACTTTTCTCCAATTTCTCCATATTACTGGAGGTTTTAACATACCTTTATAAATCTTTAACAATTCCAACAGCACTCCCCCCACTTCTGATGAAACTAAAGACTTTTCCAACAGGCACCTGGTTTATTATGACGGATGTATTATCCACTCTCTCCTGACGCTGCCGATGGAGTAAACAGAGAGAGAGCAGACGAAGGTGCCTGTGGGTTTGGCCAGCAGTAATGCCGAGTTGGAGTCCAGGCTTTTGGATTCGGACCCCCTGGTCAACCAACACGTCCAGCCCTCTGTGCACACGGCCGAGGTTCCCAACCCAGTTGTGCAAGAACCTGGAGGAAGGGGTTTCTGGGCTCCTTCCGAAGGGGAACCGAGCAGGATGAGGACTTGTCTCTGCTCGGACCTAAGCAAGGCTCCCGTGACCCCAGGTCCCTTCCTCGCACACCTGCCTCCTCTGCGGATGGGACCGTCTCACCTGAGCAGCAGAGACTCCTGGTAGAAATAGTGCTGGCCGGCGTTCCTCCGCACGCTCCTGTAGCGCTGGGACGCCTTTGAGGGTTTCATGGGAGCTGACCTGCTGCGGGCAGGGCGCTGGGAAGCCAGCAGGAGGGGTCTGCTCCAGCCGACCAATGCTCCTCGCGCTGCCCTCCGGTTGCCAGGAGCAGGACTGCTAGTCTGCGGCTGAGCTGGGAGCAGGGCCGCCCGAAGGCGAGTCATGCATATGCAACGCGAAGGTGGCCACGGCCACACAGATTGGCTGAGTCCAGACAGCGCAGAGGGGAGCTCGGCTGGGTCGACCTGGGGATCAGCTGGTGCCACCGGAGTGATGGCATCGGCGACCCCTCGAGCCCAGACACGGCTCTGTGGTTTCAAAGCGTTTACGTCTATTGCCGTGATCTTCACAAAACCCTGAAGGAGAATGTAAGGCACAGCTTATTTTTTCCCATTTTCCCATCTCAAGAAAGAGGCTTAACGAGGGTAAGAATCTTGCCTGTGTTCACACAGCAGAGTCCAGGAGAGGCACGGTCACAACATTTTATTTGTTTTTATTTTTCTCATCTTTTTTTCTTTTTCTATTTTGAAAAACCTACAGAAACTTTGGTAGAACAGGACCACAGAACTGCATTCTCCCAGCCTAGATTCACCAATTGCTGACATTTTGCCACATTTGCTCTTTTTCTCCCGACACCGTTCAAAAGCAGGTTTTGGAAATAACGACACATCACCCCTCAATACGTCAGCATGACATTAATAATAATAAAATTCACACTTTCCCATATTTTGTGCTTACTAAGTGAGATCACATTAATTGCATGATGGTCCTGTGAGATGGGCTAAGAGACGTCGAGAGGCCTCCTAGAGCTTCATGGTAAGAGAGGAAGAATTGAGGGAGGTTAGACGATCCACAAGGTTCTGAGAAATGCTCACGTGCTGTCAAATGGGGCGCCCGGCCCTCCCTGGATGCTGGGTGGAGACCGGCAGCTCCTCTCCGCTTCCCCGGCCGCAGAGGAAGGGCCCCAGCCCCTTGTCACTGCAGGCTCCCATTCTTAGCGTTCATAACCACCTCTCACGAGGATCCCCGGTCGAGGAATTCATCCCCAAGTCCAGGACTTTCCCACAGTCTCACGATGTAAACCCCAATTTTCTAATTAACACAAGAAACGGTTTGTTTGCAGAAAGGTTAATAGTACATTAACCGAACGGGAGGGTGCAGGGCCCAAGTAGAAATGGCCCTTTCTGTTAACCAAGCTGCCTAGTACACCAGAGACTCAACAAACCGAGTCAACGCATATCGAGAAGGGTGGGCACCAGACAACGGGGCAGGAAGGAAATTCATCAGCGTCTCCGGGTGTGGGGTGTAGCAGAGGGACTCACTCATTCATTCATTCATTCATTTCTTCATTAATCCCTTAGCGAGGAACTGGACAGCTCTTCCTATGTGCCATGCGCTGGACTGGCCGAGGTAAACCACAGCCCTGGCCCCGGGTCCTGAGGCTCAGCGGGTACCAGGCAGGTGTCAGATCGGGGCTCAGGGCCTGGGAACAACGCAGGAGCCGGGAGCCAGGGCTGGTTGTGGGTTAGAGGAGGAGCCGCAGGCCTACAAGACCAGGTCACCTGTCTGCCAATTTGCCCGAGGCCGTTTGACCTGATGTTGTGTGTAGTAACACTAGACAAAACTTGTGTTTATCAAGTGGACAAAATGGCAGAGATATTAGGATTATTTCTAGACTCCTGAGGGTTTTTTCGGCATTCTCTTAGAGATCTCTTCTTACACACACTATTTCTGAACATTTCAAAGATTTTTTCCTCCTACTTTTTCCAAAGGCCCCTCTGCTTTTGAAATATTTATTCAAAATTTGAAATATTATATATAAATTTTATGCAATTGACTATTTTGAGCATTTTCATCTCTTCTTTGCATGCATATATTTGTGTTTTCGGGTGTAGAGCGAGGGAATGGAAAATTTTGAGGTCCTACATGGATTTATTAAAATAAATTAGTGCAAACCTAATTGTTTTCTTTTCATTCTTTTCCAGTTAATTCTGTTTGATAGCTTGGGTGAGATAAAATGGATTAATATGAATATATTTAACTATTTTTAATATCCAGATCATAATTAATGGGAGTAATTAAATAGGAATAATGATTACTTTGGATATGAATCAATTATCTCCCTGTTTGCCTAACTTTAAAGAAATGTAGATTTCTAAACATTTTTTATAATGAAAGTGGCATATAATCATTAAATAAGAAATGGAAACAACAAACATTTTTTATTATGAAAGTGGCATATAATCATTAAATAAGAAATGGAAACAACAGGAAAATTAGAATAGGAAAAACCACCTAGAACAATATTGCTTAATGATATCAACTGTTAACATTTTCAGCTTTTTACCAAGTATATATTTTTCTCTGTATTTATATATTTTGCAATTTTACTCTATACACACATTTCTTTTAACTTTTCCATCAATTTTATATCTAAAGCAATGTCCATGTTTTTAAAAAATCTTCTGTGAACATATTTTGCCAATAGGCCACTGAGTGGAATATTCCATCTACAACATAAAATATTCAATTTTTACGCATTTCTCAAGCAGCCATTTTGTCCTCCCACATACATTTTTTGCCATTGATATTCTTTCCACTTTTAGCGTCATTTCTTTAGAATTAGTTTTCCAGAAATGAAATTACTAGATCAAAAAGAATGTCATTTAAAAAAATTCAGTATATGGTAAAAGGGAAGTCTCTCTCTTTATATTTATACTGATTTAATGTGTTTTTATTATCATTGGTATAATGAGGGTTTTTTGTTTTGCTTTTGCTGAGGAAGATTGGCCCTGAGCTGGCATCTGTGCCGGTCTTCCTCTATTTTGTATGTGGGACACCACCAAGGCATGGCTGACTTGTGGCGTAGGCCTGTGCCTGGGATCTGGACCTGGGCCACCAAAGCGGAGTGTGAGAACTCAACCACCACACCAGGGGGTCAGCCACTATAATGAATTCTGAATGTGATTAGATTTGTCAGTGGTCTCTTTATGGTTTTCTTGGTCTGATTTTTAAAAATTCCCTTTCAAGTCCACCTGGCACATTCTGGTGCTGAGCTCAAGGTGAGGCTGTGATTGCTGCTCCTGACTCCCAGCAAGAGGAGCCCTGATCTTCTTCCTGCATCCCTCTCTGAGCTCCGCTCCTCTGGGTTCTGAGGGCCAGTGGAGGGAGGCAGGTGCAGCAGGGGAGGTGGCTTTCTGGATGCAAAGGGACACATTACTCATGTGTGTCCGACTTCCTCTGACAATCTATTAGAGGCTTCAGGTGCGATGGATGATTTTAAGTTAAGCCAGCGTAGATAGATAGATAGATAGATAGATAGATAGATAGATAGATAGACAGACAGATAGACAGACAGTCAGACAGACAGATAGATAGACAAATAGGCAGATAGATAGATCGACAGAAAGACAGATAGATAGATAGATGATAGACAGATAGATGATAGATAGATACATGATAGACAGATAGACAGATAGATAGATAGATGGATAGGCAGATAGATAGATGATAGACAGACAGACAGATAGATAGATAATATGACTAAAAATCCCTGAAATTCTTACAATCGAAACATTCAAAAAAATCAAGATCCAATGTCAAAATGAGGTAAAACTAGCATTTCCTGGACCACCTCCTCGCAGGATCTGAGTGGCAGGAGAAGGAAGGTGATGGAGGGAAAGAGAACAAAGTGGCAGGTGAGGACCTATTTGTATAAAATGCAAACCCCTTTCAGTTAAAAAAAAAAAGAATAAAATTTGGTTATAACTCCCAAGAGGTTTCGACAGAAATCATCAGACGGCTTAGCTTATAGGAACAAAAACACTCGTTTCCTACGTCACCAATTAAAGCCCTTTTTTCCCCTGCTAAGTAGACTGTCTTCTGGGACATTGTTATCCCCGAGCGCGTCTGAAATGTTCTGTGTGAGTCCCGTCGACAACGCCGAGCTCCTTTTTCTAAGTTACCAAATTTTCAGCTCTGGATTTTACGAGAGAGACTTTTCCATCTCTGAGATTCATTTACACACCCGTTATATTGTTTTAATGACTCTAAAAGCTTTTATTGGGTGTTTAGAAATATGTTCGGGGACTGGAAAATGTTATTTCGAAAAGATGCGCAAGAATATATTGTTTCCAATTATCTGAGTAACAATCGAAATTGTCGAGACATGAGAACGGATTTTGTTTTGTTGAATTTCTCATGAAGTCGTTAGCTGCAAATAAGCCGGAAACCGGGCAGATGCTGAGAGCTCTGTCAGGAGTCACGTGAAGCCCTGTTAGTCACTTAAATAGTCTGAGAGAATCACAGCCAGGCTGGCGGTGGGGCTGTCCCTGGTGCAGTTGCCTCTTGCAATAAGTGAAGACAGACGGTCGCCACCCCGCAGCATCCTTTCTGAGGAGGCACTGACCGCCCCGCGGGCTGCGCTGGGAGATGGACCACAGAGCCGCCCTGTCCTGCTCCGTGTTTCGCTTTCTCCAGGAGAGAAAGTCTTTTCTGTGGGTGACTGTGTCTAAACACCTCAACTGCCCCAGGACAAGGGAAAAAATGGAACTTTCTCAAAAGACGGGGTAAAGGAAAGCAGTTGAGTTTCTTGTCAAGCAACCATCTGGTGTTTGGCTGAGATCTTTCCTTAGTGATTTTTAGGTGGCATTTTCCCTAGTGTTTGAGGTCTTGGAGAGAGCACGGCCGAGTCCTCTCCAAGGGGGCAGCCTCTTCTCAGCGAGTCCCGCACCCGCGTCCTTACAGACATGCCAAGTCTCCATCAGCCAATGCGACCGCAAAGAGGACCGCGGGTCCGCTGAGTGAACCGAACAGAGTGGATGCCTATCAAAGCGTCTTTATGAGACACTGACCACCAGCCACGGACTTGACCATGTTCTCGCTTTAGTCTAAACGTGATATTGAAGAATTTTCTCCTTTAGGAAAATCACCTCCATCTTTTCCTTCCATTTTTATTGGCATCTTTCACCTTGTATTTCTGACACATAATTCCTTTTCTTGTTGTATAAAGACCTTTTAAAATCCAGCTGTTCTCCCCCCAAGATCTGCTTTAAGACTTTAAAAAAAATTTAAGTACCCTCCCCCACTTTTTTCTTTCAGAATTTTATCTCCTTCTCTTAGGCCGGTAGAAGAGAAGGAGCTGCCATTTGCGCGCCCTGGAGGTCTGGGAAGGGCACCAGGTGCTGAAGCGGGTCTCACACGTGGTGTCTGGTCTGGTTTTCCGGTCGGCACCGGGCTGTGTCCTGGCGCTCAGCTCCCTCCTGCTGTTCCTCGGGGCCCCGGCCGGAGCCGGGCATGTGCCCAGCTCTGTGGCGAAAGGCACCAGCCACTCCTCGAGGCACAGAGAGGAGACCTCACGACGTCACAGAGAATCGGAATCTGCAAAAAACTCCGGTGCTGGCGGCTTACCCTTTGGAAGGGCCACTCTTGTTCTGATCACCCTACCATCTAATTCTGAATATCGTTCTTGCTGGAGGAAGCTTGTTGCTGAGCTCACATTCATGCCCGTCCTCCCCTATTTTGTATGTGGGATGCCGTCTCAGCGTGGCTTGAAGAACAGCGTGTAAGTCGGCGCCCAGGATCCGATCCCGCAAACCCCGGGCTGCAGAAGCGGAAGTGTGTGAACTTAACCACTGTGCCACCGGGCTGGCCCCTCCTTTTACCCATTTTTAAGTGTACAGTTCAGCAGCATTAAGTACATTGCAACCCCCACCACCGTCCATCTCCTGAACTTTTCCATCTTCCCAAACGGAAACTCTGTCTCCATTAAATAATAGCTCCCCTTTCCCCCTCCCCCGGCCCCTGGCATCACCCTTCTGCCTTGTGTCTCTAGGAATTTGGCTGCTCGAGGTCCTTCCTGTAAGTGGAATTGTACAGTATTTGTCCTTTGTGACGGGCTGATTTCACTCAGCACAATGTCCTCAAGGCTCGTCCATGTTGCAGCTAGTGACGGGATCTCCTTCCTTTTCAAGGCTGAGTAATATTCTGCTGTGTGTGCCCATCACCTCTTGTTTACCATTCTGAATGTTTTTAAGCTGCAACAAAGAAAGAGGCAGAACGAGAAATGCCCAGTCTCTTCCACTGCCCGTCTTCACGTCAGCCCTGGTCCCTCTGTAACAGTCTAGTGCCTTCCTCTTAACTCTGCCTCAGTTTCCTGTGAACGACAGTTCTGACTTGGCCGTCAGAGCTTTCTCTGACCTTTTCCCCTTTCACCGTATCTTCTGGAAACTTCTCGAAGCGTTTAGCATGTCGATGGCTCTTTTTCCCAGTTCCTAGTGGGGCTGCCATTTCCCCCTAGTTTTAAAGAATGAAACATATTACATTCTCTATGTTTGCTGGGTGGGGTTCCCACGTTCCTTCTGCTTTCTTTCTCGTTCCCTCCCTGCTGTAGCGAGGGCCTCTGTTCGTTCTGTCGTCGGTTCGCTCGGGGAGCATTTGCCAGGCCCCCGCGCTGTGTCGAGTTAGGACATCGCTCGGTGTCGCGATATCATCACAAGACGAGGATGGTGAGCACTGGGGAGGCCTGTCCCAACCTACACACGGGTCTGACCTGGAGATTCTGCTCTTCCCTTGATCTCAAGGGCATCACACAGGAAATAGAAATAAACATTGCTGTGCGAATGTCCAAACTCAGAATAAGTTCATATCCTGATCCCTTCAGCTGTGAATGGTACCTCACAGAGCGAAAAAAAGGAGAGGGGGTCTTTGCAGATAGAATTAAGGATCTTGACATGGGACCATCATCCTGGATTATCTGGGTGGGCCCTAAATGCAATTGCATGGAACCTTAAAAGAGGGAGGTAGCGGGAGGTTTTCTCTCACTTGATGTGAACATGGAGCAGAGAGAGGCTTGAAGACGCTGGCCTTGAAGATTGTGGTGAAGCAGCCACAAGCCAAGGAGTGCTGGCACCCGCCAGGAGCCGAAAGGAGAGGCAGGGGACAGCCTCTGGGGGGAGTGGCCCTGCTGACAGCATCCTTGTGGCCCAGTGATGCTGGTGTCAGACTTCTGGCCACAGAACTGTGAGAAAATAAATCTCTATTGTTTAAAACCACCAGGTCTGTGATAATTTGTCACAGCCGACATAGGAAACAAATACCATCACTTTATCTCTAGAATGAAATTAATAATAGAGTCTACACTGAAGTGTTTCTGTGAGCTCAGCTCCTGCAATGTGACTCTGTTGCTCGCTCTGCTCTGGCCCGATTCCTTACCCACAGGGTGGAAAGAACCTGCAGGGCTGTTCCGAGGACTAGTGACGTCGTGCATGACTGCCCAGCGCAGTGTCTGGAGCATTGTGGGAGCCTCAAAACTGGAAACTATGTTGTATCGTTGTGTCTATAGCAGTTTTATTATCTAACCCTCATCAGGAAAGCGTGGCTGAAATGGTTTGAGCTCAGGAATTTTATATGAACTATTATTATGGCCGCTATTATCACCGTATTAACATTATTTTAACCTCAGCATGAAAGCCTGATGAGAATGATTTGGAAACTATTTCTTTTTTTTAAATTTTATTATTTTATTGAGCTCATAATAGTTTATAACCTTGTGAGATTCCAGTTGTACATTATTATTTGTCAGCCACCATATATATGTGCCCCTTTATCCCATATGGACACCCCCCCACTCCCTTCTCCTGGTAACCACTAATCTGTTTTCTTTGTCCATGTGTTTGTTTATGTTCCACATATGAATGAAATCACCTGCTGTTTGTCTTTCTCAGTCTGGCTTATTTCGCTTAGCATAATTCCCTCCAGATCCATCCATGTTGTTGCAAATGGGATGAATTTGTCTTTTTTCTGACTGAGTAGTATTCCATTGTATATATACCACATCTTCTTTATCCAGTCATCAGTTGATGGGGGCACGAGGATAGTTTCCATGTCTTGGCTGTTGTGAATAGTGCTGCAGTGAACATAAGGGTGCATATGTTACTTTGGATTGTTGATTTCAAGTTGTTTGGGTAGATACCCAGTAGTGGGGATGGCTGGGTCATATGGTAGCTCTATTTTTAATTTTTTAAGGAATCTCCATACTGTTTTCCACAGTGGCTGCACCAGCTTGCATTCCCACCAGCAGTGTGTGAGGCTTCCCTTCTCTCCACATCCTCTCTAACATTTGTTATTTTTAGTCTTGGTGATATAGCCATTCTAATGGGTATAAGGTGATGTCTTAGTGTAGCTTTGACTTGCATTTCCCTAATGATCAGCAATGAACATCTTTTCATGAGTTTATTGGCCATCCGTATATCTTCTTTGGAAAAATGTCTGTTCATATGCTCTGCCCATTTTTTGATCAGGTTGTTTTTGTTGTTATTGTTCAGTTGTGTGAGTTCCTTATATATTATGGAGATTAACCCCTTGTCAGATATATGATTTGCAAATATTTTCTCCCAGTTGGTGGGTTGTCTTTTTGTTTTGTTCCTGGTTTCCTTTGCCTTGCAGAAGCTCTTTAGTCTGATGAAGTCCCACTTGGTTATCTTCTCCTTTGTTCCCCTTGTCCGAGTAGACATGGTATTTGAAAAGATCCTTCTAAGACGGATGGCAAATAGTGTACTTGCCTATATTTTCTTCTAGGAGTTTCATGGTTTTAGGTCTTCCCTTCAAGTCTTTAATCCATTTGGAGTTGATTTTTGTGTATGGGGAAAGATAATGGTCTACTTTTGGTCTTCTACATGTGACTGACAAGTTTTCCCAGCACCATTTACTGAAGAGACTTTCCTTTTTCCATTGTATGTTCTTAGCACTTTTGTCAAGGATTAGCTGTCCCTAGATGTGTGATTTTATTTCTGGGCTTTCAATTCTGTTCCATTGGTCTGTGTGCCTGTTTTTGTACCACCATGCTGTTTTGATTACTGTAGCTTTGCAGTACATTTTGAAGTCAGGGATTGTGATGCCTCCAGCTTTGTTCTTTTTTCTCAGTGATGCTTTAGCTATTCGGGTTTTTTCTTGCCCCATATGAATTTTAGGATTCTTTGTCCTATTTCTGTGAAGAATATCATTAGGATTCTGATTGGGATCGCATTGAATCTGTAGATTTCATTAGGTAGTATGGACATTTTAACTATGTTTATTCTTCCAATCCGTGTGCATAGAATCTCCTTCCATTTCTTTATGTCATCATTGATTTCTTTCAGTAATGCCTTATAGTTTTCAGTGTATAGGTCTTTCCCCTCTTCGGTTAAATTTATTCCTAGATATTTTATTCTTTTTGTTGTGAATGTACGTGGGATTGTATTCTTGAGTTCTCTTTCTGTTAGCTCATTATTAATGTATAGAAATGCAACTGAGTTTTGTAAGTTGACTTTGTACCTTGCAACTTTGCTGGAATTGTTGATTATTTCTAACAGTTTCCCAATGGATTCTTTAGGGTTTTCTGTATATAAAATCATGTCGCCTGCAAACAGTGGGAGTTTCACTTTTTCCTTTCCAATTTGGATTCCTTTTATTTCTTTCTCTTGCCTAATTGCTCTGACCAAAACCTCCAGTGCTATGTTGAATAGGAGTAGTGAGAGTGGACACCCTCAACTTGTTCCTGTTCTCAGAGGGGTGGCATTCAGTTTTTCATTGTTAAGTATGGTGTTGGCAATGGGTTTGTCATATATGGCCGTTATTATGTTGAGGTATTTTCCTTCTATACCCATTTTATTGAGAGTTTTTTTTTTTTATCATAAATGGATGTTGGATCTTGTCAAATGCTTTCTCTGCATGTATGGAGATGATCATGTGGTTTTTATTCCTCATTTTGTGAACATGCTGTATCACGTTGATTGATTTGAGGATGTTGAACCATCCCTGAGTCCCTGGTATACATCTCTGAAACTATTTCTGGATAACTGACCTGACTCATGTAGAGAATTGGCAAAGAAAGTATGACACAAATCTGTTTATTAACTACAAGACAGACACATTGTGTGTGCTCTTGAATCCAGCTACAAATACAAATAAAATTCTGAGAGTCCCTCCCCTTCTAAAAAGCATATATATGTAATAAACAAGCCGGAACAGTAGCCAATTACCAATGCAGAATTTAACTCGGGGTGTTTGCATTGAGTGCGGTCTGCCGTGGATGAGGGAAGCAGCCTGCCGCAGCCCAGAGACACAGCGATTAATCCCCAGAGCTCCCGGTAAAGGGGGCTGCCTGCTGAGTGAGACTTCACTGTGTAATTGAACACGTGGTCCCGGCCCAAATGCAGGAAGCATGAAATTTGTTAAGTGGTATATTCCATGAGGTTAAGAAAGGAAGACAAGCCTCACTAATTATAATAGGGTCTTATTAAATTTCTACCCTGCTAATCCGGAAACTGTGATAATGCAGACTTGGCATATGTGATAGTGAATAAAAATGTACGATTAAACGCTGTCCCTGGGAAATTTTATATTATGGTGCACCTCTAGATGGCACAGGCCTCTCATTGATTTGTATTGCATTTCAATCCTGTGCACCTGTTTTTAACCCCCAGGTGCCATCTGCTTGCATGTCCCCATGGTTCACTTCCAGTGTAAAGTTTGGGGTGCAAGAATACACCCAAGTGCCAGGAAACCATGAGTGTGGCTGTGAGATGGAGAGAAAAGGTTCATGAGGACCTGAGGAGGAGGCAGCAGGGACGGACTGAAGAAAGGGTGTCCGTCTGTGCCATACGCGTTGGTCCCGGGAAGATGAACAAGAGCCCAGAGCAGAGAGCTGAGCTGGCACCTGGTAACAGAACGGCACCAGAGAGAGGATGATTGGAAATCGACTCTCAGAAGGATGGCCAGGACGCGTCTGCACGGCCACAGTCAAAACAGGTGACCGCTGTGGAGCTCCCTGGGACCTGCAGACGTCGCCTGCCCGGTGACCTCGCTTGACAGTGGTTTAGCTGGGCTGAGAAAGAGGGCCGTCTGTTTCTCCTTGTTGGTTTAACCATACGATGCACAATCCTGTAAACAAATTAATTTCCCCCGGGACTTTTGAAAGCATCCTGAATGCATTATCATTTTTCTGCATCAAGGAAGCTTAGCAAGAAAACAATTACGGGATAGACTTCCAGTGATCTCCAAATGGCCATAAAACAGAGACGCAATCGACAGAGATGTTGTGGGGTGGGGGGGGGGACCATGAACAAAGTCTTGCTTGCTAAAATCCAGAATGTGCTTATTTGACCCTTTCCTGTTCTTTCTCTCTCTGTCGGCCCATAGCAGAAATCCTTCCGCACCCTCATTTTAAAAGTTTCTGTTCCCCTCCTACTATCCTTCTGCTCTGTTCTCTCCAATCCAGCCTAATATCAAGGCCAAAGTAGAATTTCCAAACTTGGCTGATTCTGGGATGAGCACACGTGGCCAGGATGGGGAGTACGTGCAAAAGTGCCAGGACGGGGGGAACGAACCAGCACATCCCTTCGTGGTTTCTCTCGTCCAGCCTGTACTGTGCCTGGTCCTGTGCTCTTCCTTAGGGATGAAACGAAAAAAATCCACAGTCCTCTCCTTAAAGCAACTCGATGCTCAGTGGGATGACCTTGTTCTGAAGTTTCTACCCATGCATCTGAGTTTTATTTTCCAGAGCCAGAGAACTAATAAACGAATATAGCAAGGTTGTAGGTCACAAGGTCATTACAAAAAGTCAGCTGCTTTTCTATACATCAGCAATGAACAACTGGAGTTTGAAATTAGAGAAAACAATACCACTTACAATAGCACCATAAAAGTGAAATACTGACGTATAAATCTGTCAATCAAAAAATGCACATGATCTGTATGTGAGAAACTGCAAAACACTTATAAAAGGAATAAAGATCTAAATAAATGGAGAGATAGTCCATATTCATAGATTGGAGGACTCAATAACATTAAGATGTCAGTTCTTACCAAATTGATCTACTGACTCAACAAGACCCCAGCAAGCTATTTCGTATGTATCGATAAACTCAGTCTAAACCTGGGATAACCAACACAACACTGAAGAACACAATTGGTGGCCTCACGCTGCCCAGTTTCAAGACTTGCTATAAGGCTGTAATAATCAAGAGGGCATGCTGCTGGTGAAAGAACAGACATATAGATCAGCGGGACAGAAGAAGGAGTCCAGAAATAGATCCCCATAAATACAGTTAACTGACTTTTGTCCAAGGAGCAAAGGCAGTCTGCTGGAGAACGGATGGTCTTTTCAACAAATGGTGCTGGAACAGTTAGAAACAGACCTTAGGCTTTTCAAAAAAATTGACTCAAAAAGGATTATAGACCTAAATGTAAATGCAACGCTATAAAACTTCAGAAGGAAACAAAGGAGAAAATGTATGTGACCTTGGGTTTGGGGGTGAGTTTCTAGACACTTCAGCAAAAGCATGATCCATTAATAAAAAAATTGATAAGTTGAGCTTTATTAAAATTGAACACTTCTGCTCTGCCAAAGACACTGTTAAGGAAATGGAAAGACAAGCCACAGACTGGGAGAAGATATCTGTGAAACACATATGTGATAAAGAAACTATGTCCAAAATATGCCAAAAACTATTAAAAATCAATAATAAGAATGCAAACAACCCAATTAAAAAATAGATAAAAGATCTGAGCAGACACCTCATTAAGGAAGATATACAGATGGTATATAAGAATAGATGAGTGTATGAAAGGACACTCAACACCATTCATCATTAGGGAAATGCAAATTAAAACAACAATGACATACCATTGCATGCTTTTCCAAATGGCTAAAATCCAAAAGATTGACAGCATCACTTGCTGATGAGGATGTACGGCAACAGGGATTCTCATTTGTTGCTTGTGGGAATGCAAAATGAGACAGCCACCAGACAGCTTAGCAGTTTCTCACAGAGATGTGATGCAGTAATTGGACTCCTAGGCATTTACTCAACTCATTTGAAAACTTCTATCTGCACAAAAACCAGCAAGAGAATGTTTTAGCAACTTTATTCATGATTTCCAAAAACTGGAAGCAACCAAGACGTCACTCAATAGGTAAATGTCTAAACAGACTGTGGTATATCCAGACGACGGACTACTATGTGGGGGTGAAAAGGAATGAGCTACCAAGTCATGCAAAGACAAGGAGGAATCTTAAATGTCTATCACCAAGTGAAAGAAGCTGGTCTGAAAAAGCTGCACACTGTATGATTCTATCTATACGATCTTCTGAAAAAGGAGAAAATGTAGAGATGGTAAACACATCAGGGCTTGCCAGGGGTTTGGTCGTGCAGCTGGGGGTGGGAAGGAGGGTTTAACGAGTGAAGCCCAGGGGATTTGGGAGAAGGCAGTGAAACTGTTCTGTATGACACTGTAATGGTGGATACAGACCAATACACATTTGCCAAAACCCATAGGAAATTTCAGCACAAAGAGTAAACCTTAATGTATTCAAATTAAAAAAAATCATTTGAGAAATCAAGCCATCCCAGGATTTTCTGTGGATAATGGATTAGAGTTAGAGACGTCAATATGAATTCATGCGTAACTTAGTGTAGACGCACACACATTTATTCCACATGTCTATATAATGTTTATGGCTGTGTATGCATGTATATGCACATTAGGTCACACACATACGCTTCCTTGATCTATCGTCTGGAAGGGCCAAGAAGCAACAACACCCCAGTATCAGTGAGCCCGCCTAGTACTCAGACCTTAGTTTCTAATACCAATAAAAAAGCATTCTGCAATAAAAAACAACAGGGATCCTCAGAGAAATGGATGCTTCTACGATGCGGGCAAGAAATATGTAAGATGAGCCTAGAATAGCTCATGGTGCCAGAAAGTAAAGGAATTGCTCAGAGTCCACGCTGATGGGATATGTCAAAGGGACACTGGGGCCAACTGAAAGAGCTCCGATGGCCAAAGACGGAGTAATTTGAGCAACAAAACAACGTAGTGTTAGATTAAAACCCAAGTATAAAATAAATACCTGTGAGTCTATAATGATATAAATTAATGGCTGAATAGATAAGTCATTGGGGGAGAATAGACAATCTCCAGCGCAGAAGAATTCTAAATATTTTATGTGGTTACTTTGTCCTCAGAGAGTTCCCCCATTCTTTAAGTGTGGACCCCACAGTTACTGTCAAGATCACCAAAAACCAGGAAAGTCTGAGAAGCTGCCACAGCCCAGAGGATCCTATAAAGAAATGGTAACTAAATGTGATGCAGGATCCTTGAACACAAAACAGACATTAGGTGAAAACTAAGGAAATCTGAATAAAGCATGGATTTTAATTAATAATAGTATACGGGTATTGGTTCATTAATTGTGAAAAATATCCCGTACTAATGTAAGACATTAATAATAGGGCATATTGGGTGTGGGGTATATGGGAACTCTCTGTATTATCTTCACAATTTTTCTTTAAATTTAAAACTATTGTAAAATTAAAGGTTATTTTGAAATAACCTTTCAAATATCAAGTGTAGAGTGTAGCCCACCCCCCACGAAAAGCTCTAAGCTGCCTTTCAAATGTCACCTCCTCCTTTTATGATATTTCTTTCATGCAAACTATACGTTTATTTTAATGTCATGGAATAATAAATAATGACAAAAGCTAGTATTCACTGAGTGCCTCCTGTGTGCTATTTATGTCTATTAACTATGAAAGCATATCTCTATTGTAACCTGATAATAATGACAGTTATGAGGCAATAGGGAGGGACAAGCAGGGCTTACCCATATTTGGTTTTCCCGTCCTTCGTAGACACATGGGAAGATGATACTCCCCAGCACCTTTGCCATGTGGCCAGGCCTTGTGCCTGGTTCTAATGCCATGTGGGCCAGAGTGAAGCGTGTCATGTACAGGCTGAGGTATTTACGAGCTGGTGTAATCCACCCATATGTCTTCTCCCCTCTGCGGTGACCATGGAAGTGATGGTTGAGATGGCAGAGGCACAAGACGGAAGTAGGAAGTAGGCTGGATCTCTGAGTCACTGCTTGGAGGGGAGTTTCTTGGGAGCATCACTGGCCCCACATGAGTCTCTGGCATGAGCCAGATATTAATCTTGATTACGTTGAACACAACCTCTTCAATGCTGCCTGAGACAATGTATAATACACACCATATGATGACAATGTAATTATTTAGTCTTTATTGATATGACTGATGGTGGATCTCGGTTTTGTAATCAAAATCTCCTGAAGAATATTGGCTCAAGGAGTGACAATCACTAAGAGAATCATCACCTTATTTCACACCTTTTTGGAAGTCCTTGAAGCAGACCTTTCTGCTGCTTTTTAATCCCAATGGCCGGCCTAAACCTTTCCGTGTCATCCTCACATCTTCCGACCTCTGTTCTTTCCTGCTGCTTAATGATCGTCCTATAAATTGTGTAGGAAATGAAGCAAATGCAATTACAGTGTCCGCCAGCCCTGATGCAGATAGATGGGTGGAAGTCTAGCCAAGTGTCTGCCCAGGGCCGCCCTCCCTGTCTGTTACTCAGAATAGAAAGAAATAGTCCATCCACTGCAGTGCGGCCTTGCTCCACTCATATCATTAGATCCCAGAGAACAGGGATCACGAGAAAGCCATTTCGAATGAATGTACGTGTCAACACAATCCAGCTCCTCTGCAAACAGAGCTTTTATAAATTTGCATTAGATTTCTGCCTCCCCAGTGAGTAATGCATTGGATGCTGAGGACATAGCTGACCTTTCATTACATCTTCCCTCATCTCTGTGCACAGAAGGCCTGGTCTCCAGGGGCTGTGTCCCTTTAGACAATAGAGTCACGATCAGGCATGTTGGGAGGGCTGGTTGCGTGGCCCAGTCGAGGTTTATCTACGTAAGAAACTAAATGATTAGATGATTTGGAACAGAGTTCTGGTCCTTCAGAATGAGATCTCCGAGCTACCCCTCAATTCTACGCGTTGTAGAAATTATCTCCTCTCAAGGGACGAGTTGAAATAAAGTATAAGTGAATTAACTCTTTGTCCTTATGGTTTATGTTTGATAATATGAGGATAAAAGCAATGCCTTTCTTTGACCTAGCCCTGGACAAAATGCAGGTGGAAAAAAGACCCTCCCCACTGTCTTCAGCCTTGACACAGCAGGAATAGAAAAAGAAACTTTCCCATCCAGGCCGTGTAGACACAGAGAAGTGTTTCAATGAGTTTGGACATGCAGGGGATCAGAAGTGAACACCCTAAAATGTGTTTCTTTGGCATGAGGATTATTTGGGGCTGGTTACTTTTAAAAACTGCAGACATGAGAGAAACTCTGAAAAGTAGAATTTACTTACTCTTTGTTAAGAGACATTTACATTGTAAAGGAAATCTCCATCTGTAAAGACGTCTCCCTTTCTGTACCAGGAAGAAGGGGGATGACCTTATCTCTAGAAACTCTTATCAATGCAGAAGGCAAGGACTTAAATCTGCATAATAACCTGACTCTTGCTTACTGTGCTTTTCTGGTAACTTCCCATAACCGACTACCCCAACCCCAACATCCTCCTTTGTCTTTAGCTGAGGATGGTATTTAAGGTAAGAGCTTCCACCATTTTGGTGAGTTGCTCAGTTTTCCTGAGTGTCTCCCATGTAAACATGTTATAAAGCTTTGTCTGATTTTCTCCTGTTATTCTGTCTCATGTCAGTTTAATTCATAGCCCAGCCAGAAGGACCCAGATGGTAGAGGACTTGTCTTCGTCCCCTATAGACAGCGGGGTCAGCACTTGGGGACTGAGGGGCCCCAAGAAAAGCTGGGCACCCACTATAGGGATTTAAGTGCCAGAAGGCCACATAGGACATGGAAGATGGCAACTTTTGAAATACTAGTCCAAGGATCCAGCCCTTTGAACTGGAAGGCAGGATTCTACCCATTGTCCTTTCACATTTGAGACTTTGTTACATGTTAGCCCTTTGTTCCCAGCCCCACTCCTGGGCCCTTTGATGCCCACACACTCTGGCTTTGCCAACCCTCTATCTCCTGGTAACTATGATCTGACATTGAGAATTGGCACCTCCCACAACCAATTCTCGCCACCAACCTTGTTAGTGTCGATGAAAATAATCCATAACCAATCTATAAATGAAAATTTGGGTGAGTTTATTCTGAGCTTAAATCTGAGGATTATAACCTGGGGCCTTTCTTCCTGAAGGAAGAAAGGGCACCAAAGAAGTGGGGTGCACAGAATGGTTATATACCCCCAGAGAGTGATGAGGATTTTTAGGCTGCTTAATTTTAAAACAGTTTATGATGAGGATTTTTAGGCTGCTTAATTTTAAAACACGGTTTATGACGAGGATTTTTAGGCTGGTTAATTTTAAAACTGCAGATGAGAACCAGGCTCCAAGGAGTGGAATTTGCTTGCCCTTTGATCAGAGACAATTGCATTTGTGAAGGAAATCTCCATGTCTCCCTCTCTGTGCCAGGAGGAAGGTGGGGATGGCCTTATCTCTGGAAACTCTTAACGGGGAAGGCAAGAACTTAAGTCGTTTACTGTCTGGCAACTTCATGTAACTGACCCCCCACCCCAAAATCCTCCTTTGTCTTTAGTTGAAGATAATATTTGAGCGGTGACTTCTGCCATTTACTCAATCCGGTTTGATTCTTATCTAAAAGTTGTGGGACCGCCCAATGGCCGGACCCTACCGGCACTGGTACCATTTTAACTTTTTTTCCTTTGTCTTGTAAAGAGATGACTCACATACCCATGCCTTAAATTTAGCCCTAACCCTCAACTCGGGGCAGCAGCAGGAGCTCTGACTGCCCGTGGGTCCTGTTCCCATGCCAGCGGGGGCAGCAGAAGCGGCGGCAGCAGAAGCTCTGACTGCCCATGGGTCCTGTCCCCATGCTATTCCACACTATTCTCTAAATAAAAGAGCACTACTGCCAGATCTTGAGAGTCTAAGAAATTTTTCTTTCGACTTCTCGGCTCACCGACCCCGCATCAGAGAGGATGTTTCACGTAGGATTGAAATGTCCCTTTTACAATAGTCGCGAGACTGCTCTGTCGGTACAGCGATTGATGGAAACAGCAGGTAGGTCTTCTGTCTCGGTGAACACAGCAGGGTGGCAGTCTGTTGTCTCGAGCTGGGTGGTCACAGGTGAGCTGGGTGGTCACAGGTGAGCTGGGTGGTCAAAGGTGAGTGCAGCAATCAGTTCCTAGCCTAAGGAAAGATGCTTATCCCCAAGGAAATGCCAATGTGGGGGAAAGTTGCACCTTTATCTCAAGGGCCTTTGTTCTGGCCATAGGAAATGTCTAAGCAGATACACAATGCGTGCTCAACAGCCACAGTCAGGCCCTTCTGGAAAAAACAAAGTCAGGCCGAATTAGGTTTATACCGAATGGCTTCCTCATATACTCCAATATATCCTATTGCTTGCCATTTTAATTTGTCATTACTTTAACTGATGTGTAATAAAGAATATGCCTGACTTTTTCCCCATGGCCTGCGAGGTAGCCTCAAAGTCCTTGGAGTTCTCTGAGTGACAGGAATGTCTGTCATTCACAGTGGGGCCCTGGGACCTCACTTGATAGTTTGTGCTAAGGAGACAACTCAAGCTGGGGCTGGTTCTGCCAGAAAGACTGACTACGTGATTAAAGGGCTGGGCTTTGAGCCAGGTGTTGTCAGCCAATCTTTAGGGAGGGGCAGGGGGCCGGAGGTTGAGTCTAACTATCCAATGATTCAACCAATTGTGCCTACATGATGAAACCCCAGTGAAAACTCTGGACACCAAAACTGGGGTAAATTCTCCCAGTTGGTAATATTCCCATTGATGCGGGGTCGGTGAGCCGAGGAGTCGAAAGAAAGATTTCTTAGACTCTTAAGATCTGGCAGTAGTGCTCTTTTATTTAGAGAATAGTGTAGGGTGGGGACAGGACCCATGGGCAGTCAGAGCTTCTGCTGCCCCCAGTTGAGGGTTAGAGCTAAATTTAAGGCATAGGTATATGATTCATCTCTTTACAAGACAAAGGAAAGAACATGAAAAAAAAGCTAAAATGGTATCAGTGCAGGTGGGGTCTGGTCATTGGGTGATCCCATGACTTTTAGACAAGAATCAAATCGGATTAAGTAAAGGTTAGAAAGGTTAGACGCCACCACCCTAAACCAGTTACATGAGATTGCCAGACAGCAACCAACTTAAGTTCTTGCCTTCCCCATTAAGAGCTTCTAGGGACAAGGTCATCTCTCTTCTTCTTCCTGGTACAGAGAGGGAGGCACCTTTTACAGATAGAGATTTACCTTACAAATGTAAATGTGTCCCGACAAGGGCAAGTTCCATTCCCCAGAGCCTCCTTCCCTGTCCCAGTTTATCGAAAGCAAAACAATCCTGATGCCAAAGAGACATATCCTGGGGTGGCCAATTTCAGGTCCCTCCAAGGTCATCCCCCCTTCCTTCACAAACGCAAATGTCTCAAAAGGGCAAGCAAAATTCCAGTCCTTGGAGCCTGCTTCTCATCTGCAGTTTTAAAAGTAACCAGCCTAAAAATCCTCATCATAAACCATTTTAAAATTAAGCAGCCTAAAAATCCTCATCACCATAATGTCACACATCCACGTGCCAGGAGGATACTGCATCCTGAACCCGCCATTCTGTAGGAGTCCAGGGCCCCCTCCTGTGTATCTGGCATAGTGAAATGTGCTCTGTATCAGAGGACGGGAGATACCCACGTAGCATGGGTTGGACAGAGGCCAGAGCAAATCCTCACAAAAGAGGGAGATGTCATTCTCCCTGGATAATTGAAAGGCACTGGTGGCTGGTCTCCATTGCCAGTCTTCCCTGATGACTAAAAGAAAGAGAGCTGAGCTCTAAGGTTATGGTGACTCACAGTGCCTGGCCCTCTGCTGCTGGAGATCCTTGCATCTTACTGTCTTGTGGACCTTGCCCCTTCCTCCTCGGGCTCTCCCTCAGCTCCTGGTCTCCACAGGCAGGAAACATCAACTCCTTCTGTCTTATACTTAGCCCAGTGACCATCTCGATGCCACTGAGCTTTGAGTTTAACAGTCAAGTATCTGCAACCTTTGTCTTCTGGTTGAGGTGGTGAATGACTGACGTCTCATTGTCTGGCCTTGTGGGAGGAAGCGGGTACAGGCAGGCAAAAAAGACTCTGTTACCGCACAAAATTGGGGTTGTCTGCCCGAGGCACATAAATGGCCAATTCATTACAGCATCAGCCTTTGGGAAAAGAGATCAGCTTTATTCTGCGAGACTGATCTGCAGGGAGACGGGGCGTGTGCCCTCAGATCTGTCTCCCGGATTCAGGATTTGGGGTGAAATTGAAGAAGTTAAGCATTAATGATGAGATTCTAGACACTTGTGAGGAGGTGGGGAAGGAATTTTAACACCGATCTTCCTGAACGAGGGACCCCGCGCTTCTGATAAGAATCTGACTCTCACGCTCCAGTCGTGTCCTGGTCCTTTGGTTCCGGATGGGGGAGAGTTTTGGTTCATTTCAGGTCAAGATTTCTTCTCCTGCACATGCTCTGGCTGTGTTGACTTTGAACGTTTTCTGAAAGGCAGTTCTTAATCCGTCTGTTGATAAAAGACGGGGTCAGTTGACTTGGTCCTGGAGGGCCCACGGTTACAACTCCAGCACACCAGTGATGCAATGAGGTGACCCCACACCGTGTGTGTCTGTGCCTGTGTGTAGGACGCACACGGGCTCACTGTACTCTCCAGACTCTGAGGCCCAGTGGTGACAGGTGACTGGGCCGAGGCCACACTGAGAAGACAACTCCTGCCCTGTTAGACCTGGAGAGACTTATGGAAGCTAGAATTTTCCCCTTCACATTTACAATCCCTGATTAGGAAAGACCTTTCCCTGTGATACTCAACTGACCCCAGACCTTGTCCTACTCGGTGGGTGTGGGAGGTAGGAGGGACCCCTGGAGATAACAGTGACAACTTTCAGGGCACCCCATCCTGAAGACATTCCATCCAAGGCCGGAAAGAAAAGGCGTGCTTGCCATCCTTTTCCTGCGTGCTGGCCCCATGCTCTGCCCTCTATCCCATCCCAGCCGGCCGGACGTCCAGGAGGAGCTGCACCACCTTCTTAAAGACACTGAATGAAGGATCCGCTCAATTCAAATTCCTCCAAATGCAGTCTAATCTCCTGAATAAGCTTGGCCCTGCCCGTCCCCAGCCACGTGGCCGTCTTCGTAGGCAGCTCACATCATGGCTGTTCATTTCTTCAAGATCAGCTGAGCATCTCTCCCCTCGTCTGCTGGAAACTGATTCTGCGACCTCTCTGGACGTGGGTTCTCCATTTTATACGTAGGGCCAGAGGCTGGGCTGGAAATTAATTAAGGTGCCTGGTTCTGAAATTGGTCAGTAAAGGCATTCCAGGACTGGGGTAAAGTCTCCCTCTTGTGGCTAAATTCAGTTCTGCAGTCACTCAGCGCTATGAACTTCAGGCCCCCTAAAAAGTCAGCATGGAAGAGCAGATCAGTGGTCAGCACCCTCCTGGAGAAGTGCAGACACACCCTCTTCACCTAAACCCAGCAGGACAGGTTTCGTCCACAACCATGTGGAAGGGGATTCCAACTTGTAGGATGAGCTGGGCAAAGACATTTATTCATTCTTTTACTCAAGAGAGGGACTGCTGTGTGCTCAGAAGTGAGGACACGCTGATGAACAAGACAGTCCCTACGCCCCAGGAGTTCACAGTCCAGAGGTGCAGGCACGCAGACAGGGGAGCGCACAGCACTGAATGCTCATGTGGGTCAGGCGTGCTGTGGGGACACATGGAGCGCCGGGGAGTCATGTGGGCATTCCAGGACAGAAGGCATCGGAGGTGACACTGCGAAGAGGCGTAGGAATTAACCTGGGGACAGAGAAGGGGAGGGGACAAGGGGCGGAGAAGAGAATGGCTGCTCATTAAATAGGAGGCAAGACTGGGCAGAACTCAAAAAAGGAGTAAAATCCTAGACTATAATGTAAGTTGCCACCAGGAGCTCAGATTTCGTGCTGAGGTCACGGAAGTGTTTAAGCAACATGCGTTTAGAAGGAATAGGCTGGTGTGGTGCGAAATGGATTTGGGGGGGCTGGATTAAAGATCATGGTGGCCCCACTAAGATAGTGACGGGGGGACAGAGAGAGTCCAGGAGGTGACAGATCTAGGATGTGACAGGATCCCAGGCGTTATTATGAGACTGGTGGCTACAGTGGGATGAAGGTTTTGAAAAGCTACTGCAATCGAGATGGTCTGAGGAGCTGAAAGGGTAGGATGAGGGTTTTGGGGGGCTGGCAGGATCTGGGCTGCTAAGCTGGGTATCAAAGTTGCCTTGGTTTTCTATTGCTGTGTAACAAATTACCTCAAACTCAGTGGATTAAAACAACACCCATGTACTATCTCACAGTTCCTGTAGGTCAGAAGTCTGGGTGCAGCCAACTGGGTTTCCTGCTCAGGGCCCCATAAGGCTGAAATCGGTCAGCAGGGCTGTGGTCTCACTTGGACCTCATGCTCCTTTTCAAAGCCCACGTTGTTGTTAGCAGAATCCAGTTCCTTTTAGTTATAGGACAGAGGCCCTCAACTTGCAGGGACCACCCCTGTCCCCGCCATGGGTGGAACGGCTGCCTCGCTTCTGGAGGAGCCAGGGCGCTGAAAGCCATAACCCTTCTAAGGCCTCTTGGACATCCTGGGATCAGAACTATAGGAAAAGTCACGGGGCCTCGCACGCAGGTCTGTCCCCAGCTGTTCAGGGTGGTGCCTCCCAGGGAAGAGCCCTGTTCTGGATCCCAGCCCACGGCTGGGCCTCCTGCAGCCAGCTGGCCTCCTCGAGGTCGGGCCATGCCCCTGGCGGGCGGGGAGCTGCTCTCATCCTGTGGGACTCCTCTCTCACCAGATAGTCCTGGCATCAACGTTGAAGGCAGAGAAACCAAGTGACGGCGGGGAGAGGTGTTCTGGCTGCACACCGTGGTTTTTTAGGGAGAGTTCGGGGCAAAGGGAAATAGCACAGTAAGTGCTGGAGACTCACACGTCCGTTAGCGCAGAGGAGGGTGTGAGCTAGTCTACAGTAAACAAGTGTGTACACCGTACTAGTTGAATACGGCGTTTCTCAGACTCATCGCACCCACTGTTTTGAGTGGCCCTTCATCCTACGAAGCAGTGGTCTCTTGAACACACAGTTGAAAAACTAAAAATTTTTTCAAACCAAATTCCTACCCTTCTCTCTCTGGAAACGACCCCCATGAAACAAAGTGAGGGGGGATTTGCTGTCTCCATCTTTAGTGAATCTAGGAAGCCGCTGAGACGCGGCAGAGGCCACACATACAGAGGGAACGGGAGGAGAGGATAAGAGTAACGAGACAGTCCAGGGGCTAGATTATTGGCTAGAAGATAAAAGTTAGAGAACTAAGACATTAAGACTAATCTAAGACAGACTTGTGAAAAGGACGGTGAGGTAAAGGATGCTGTCTTGTCATTTGTCAAAAAAGACAAATAATATACTGTATGGATGTAGCGTAAACTATTTCACCTGTTTATTATTTCTACTGTTCAATTTTTATTTTGCTACTATAAAAATTCTGCGGAGGACATTCTTAACGTTGTGTCACATGGGGTCATGATCATTTCTGGAGGACACATTCCCAAAGGTGGGGTGGCTGATTTTTAAAGAGATTCAATACTGAATCGTAAACCGCACTCTTAAAAACCTGCATCAGCTTAGCTCTCAGGAAGCTTTTTACCAGAGTGAAGATTTTTGTCCCCAATGCCGGGCAACTCTTTTCATCTTGGATAATTTGTCAGGTGAAAAATGCAGTCACGGCATCATTTAAATTTCATTCATTTGATGATCAGTATGTAAACGAAATGTATAGTCTCTTACATGTTCATCAGCCAGTTGTGGGTCTTCTTTTTTTTTCCTGAAGATTGGCACCGGAGCTGACATCTGTTGCCAATCTTCTTCTTCTTTTTTTTCCTTTCTCCACAAATCCCCCCGGTACATAGTTGTATATTTTAGTTGTGGGTCCTTCTAGTTATGGCATGTGGGATGCTTCCTCAGCATGGCCTGATGAGTGGTGCCATGTCTGTGCCCAGGATCCAAACTGGCGAAACCCTGGGCCACCGCAACGGAGCGTGTGAACTTAACCACTCAGCCACGGGGCCAGCCCCCAATTGTGTGCCTTCATTTTGCGTTTCCTTTTACTATCAGGGCCAGCGTCTTTTCTTTTGTCTTGACTTGGTTGGCTGGTTTTGGTGGGGCACAGCTATTAGCGCTTGGTTGCACCATCTCCACGCCCTCAGTCTACGAAGAGAATCCTGGCGGCAAAGCCAGCTTCCCCTCGCCACACTCGGCTCCTCCAGCTCTCCGAGCCTCTCTCTGTGTGACCAGTTTCTAGATTCCACGATCAAAATTACAGAGAAGGACTAGACTGGGAGCCTCGAAGAGCAGGGAGAAAGATTCAAGGAAAGAGATGGTGCCTCTACGTAACGAAGACAGCGGGGGCACAGGAAGCCCATGCAGGGCAGAGATCTGAGTGTGTTTTGGTTAAAAAAAAAGTCAGGAGCTTGGAGAGTGCGTTAGTTTCCTGCAGCTGCTGTAGCAAATGGCCACGTGCTCAGTGGCTTAAAGGCACACACCTCTATTCTCCTACAGTTCTGGACGGCAGGCGTCCAGAGTCGGAGCCTGAATCAAGCTGTCTGCAGAGGGCGTGGGGAGAAGCCTTTCCCTTGTCTTCTCCAGCGTCCAGAGCTGCGTTCCTTGGCTTACGGCTCCGTCCTCCATCTTCAAAGCCAGCGGTGTAGCATCCAGCGTCACTCCTCACGTTGCCTTGTCCTGTGGCAAATCCCCTCCGCCTCTCTCTTTTAAGGACACTTGTGGTTGCACCAGCCCCGCCTGAGTCAGCCGGGATATCACCCCACCTCAGGGTCCTTGACGTAGTCACATCCGCCAGGTTCCCTTTGCCATAAGAGGTCCAGGAATCTGCCATCCACAGGCATGAGGGGTCAGGACCTGGGTTATTATTCAGTGCCCCACAGGGAGGAAGTGAGGGGGACTCAGAAAAGTGTAGCAGACGCTGGTCCTGGTCTGTCCAGCTATCTGGGAGCTTTCCCCCCCACCCCTGGCCTTTGCATCCGCCGTCCTGGAGGGCAGAGAAGGAAGCCCAAGGAATTCCAGCCTTTTTTGGATTATGTGCATGAATTAGTCAGAGAACTTTTCATCTCATTGAAGTGGAAAACAATAATTTGATTTAAAAGAGAGAAAACAAAAGGAATATAATTTCAGGGCATTGTTTATTATTGTCCAGAACATCCTTTGTTTTATTATTGTTACTTTTTTATTTAACTTCAATGTGCATTATCCAACATGCATTGACTCTCAGAAATATTTTTTTTTTAAGATTTTATTTTTTTCCTTTTTCTCCCCAAAGCCCCCGGTACATAGTCGTATACTCTTCATTGTGGGTCCTTCTAGTTGTGGTATGTGGGACACTGCCTCAGCGTGGTTTGATGAGCAGTGCCATGTCCGCGCCCAGGATTCGAACCAACGAAACACTGGGCTGCCTGCAGCAGAGCGCGCAAACTTAACCACTCGGCCACGGGGCCAGCCCCAGAAATATTTTTAAGATGGAATGTCCTGAGGACATCACATGGGGAAGTGTTGGGTGTCCTTGGTCTTTTCTACTCATTGCGGATGTTTTCTAGAAGACAGCTCGTCTTGGACATAGTTCAGGCTCCCTATACACCCTTCTCAACATTGCATGTCCCAGTTCTCTTGGTTTATCTTGGGTAATTCTTGTTGGAGCGTTCCTATAATTATTTGCGACATAAAATTCTCTATTGGCCATTTCTCAGAACTAAGAGTATGAGTGGCTTCTTTCCACTGCAGCCTCCTCATAAGACCATGGGGACATCATCCCTGAACACGTGTCTTTCTGGAAGCTGCCACAACTTCAGGGCTCAAACCCAGAGTCTCTTGCAGGACCTGCTCGATGCCATGGCATCCGCCAATCACTGGTGGTGCTCCACTCCCAGGCTCTGAACTTGGTGCTGAGGACATGTGAGCGCGGATCCCCTGCCTTCATTGTCGTTCTGAGCAACAGATCCCTCTGCCGGCTCTCGCTCTCTTGTCCGTCTTGTTCTGGCACCCTGGACTGACAGATTGTTCCTGGGGAGAACGGTGGTGTCTCGTGTGTCAGCTCACTTCTTTCCAAGCGCACCGGTGGTCTGAGGTAAAGGACACTCGCAAGCTGTGTGCGATGAATGAACACGTTTTAAAAACAGGAAAGGATTTTAAAGATTGGTGAGATAACGCCTCAAGAGAGGGAACGCCTGCTCCAAATCTCTGATACGCTGTCAGATGAAATATTTCCAGTTACGGGAAAGTCATGACTGAAGTTCACAGAATCAGATTTTTAGGATTAAGAGAAATGTGAAAAATGATCTAAGGTGGTATTTCTTGAGGTGCAGTCAGCGGCAGCTGTCTTCTCGCTGTGTCCTTACCTGGTGGAGAGCGAGCGAGCTCTGGTCTCTTCCTCCTCTGATAAAGGCTCCGGTCCCACCATGGGGGCTCCACCCTCGTGACCTCATGACCTCCCAAAGACCCCGCCTCCAAATACCATCACACTGGGGGTTAGGACTTCAGCGTCTCCGTCTTGGACACGGACATTCAGTCAACCATATTGTGCCCCTGGTGCCCCTAAATTCATGTCCTTCTTACGTGCAAAATATTCGTTCCATCTCAACAATCCCAAAAGTCTTCATTCCAGCATCAGCTCTCAAGTCTGAGGCCCCAAGTCTCATCTAAAGATCATTTGGGTCAGACGTGGGTGAGACCAGAGGAGTCGAGGTTCGATTCTTTCTGAGGAAAAATTTCTCTCCAACTACAAACCTGCGAAACCAGACAAGTTATACGCCTGCATCATTGGTCACCACACCAATCTCAAGGCCCCAACACCAAACGCCATCCTATTGGATATTGGGGTCTCCGCACATGAATTTGGGGGGGGGGAACAAAAACATTCAGTTCACACAACCATCGTGTATTTAGGTGGAGGAGTCAACATCGTCGACTTTGAAAACCAAGAACGTACTGTAGGTAACGGGTCTCAAAGCGCGATCTACAAATTTCTCTTGGTCTATCAAGGGGTCCTTGTGTGGTTTGTTAGTTTTAGAGGAAAAGTGATAAAACCATTCTATTTACACGTTTTATAAATCTGAAGTGCAGAATTAGCCATAATTTTCAAATCCCTTTGCATTGCTGTTAATTATATTTTTAAAGTTGTTCAGGTGCTCTAAGAGCTGCAGCGATGAGTGCGTCTCGGCCGTCATTCAGCGCAGCCTCCCGTTTCCCACGGCGTTTGTGTTCCATTGGTTGCTCGTCCACCCGTCTTCTTAAACGGCTATGTTGACACTAGTCTCTGGGGACAGAAATCAGAGTTCAGAGGGCTCGGGGGCGATGGGGCTGCCAGGACCTGCTGGGAGATGGAAGAGCTGGCCTGGGTGCCATCAGCTGCCTCGCCCCTCAGCATAGTGGGGAACAGGACTCAGGAAGGGAGGGGCCCTTCAGAGTCGGAGCCAAGGGCCAGGCCTTTTTGCTCTCCTCTTCCAGGCAAAACGAGAGGATCTGGACATTCACTGTCCGTGCAAGTCGGGAGCAGTGGGCGTCTCAATGCCCGGCCAGACATGGCGTGAATCTGCGCCTGTGTGAGCAAGGGAAAAGAGAGGAGGGAGGGGGCAGGTAAGGGCCGGCCCTGGTCAGGTGTGGTAGGCTCGGTACATTTCCCACCTTCCAAGTGGACCCCCCGGAAGGGCATCGGGCCTGAGTCTCTTTGATGGGACCTCAACAAAGAGCGCTGGTGGGCGGGCGGGTGGGCAGCTGGGGCTCACCACAGGGCACACGGACAAGGGCATCCTTCCAGGGCAGGAGCTGGGGAGGGGCTTCCTGAGTGGTTAAGCTGGAGTGACTCCCCCAAATAAAGAAAATGTGCATGAGGAAGCCACCTATAGCGTCCCCTACAGAGCACACATGCGCCCCACGAGAGGCGGCCTCTGCTCTGCACGGTGCTGCCAGAGATCTGCAATGGCATCGGTGAAACATAAGCGCCCCTGCCCGTCTTCCCTAAGTCAGTCTCCCCTGCTCCAAGGAGGAAGCAAGAAGGACAGGGGAAGAAAGTCTTTCATGCTCAAGTCTCTGGTCTGACACCTGGCTCCTCTGGGGAGCAAGATGGAGGTGACATGAGACAGGGTAAGTGACTGAAGCTCAAAATGAACTGGACTACACTGGGCTTCTTAAAATATCATTTTGGTGCTGGAAAGTGACCGAAAAGTGATGGGATTTGCCCAAAACATCTTTAAATGATGGAAAGGAGAGGTGCAACTTATTGAGTTTGAAAGCAAAGATTAGAGAAAAACAAAATCATTCTGCGCTGTGCCTTATTTAGTCTAGAATGTTCAATAAATCCAGTTACACCCATTTTTGTTTTTTGGGGTTTTTGTTTTTGGTGAGGAAAAGTGGCCCTGAGCTAACATCTGTTGCCAATCTTCCTTTTTTTTCTTTTTTTCCTTGAGGAAGATTGTCCCTGAGCTAACATCTGTGCCACTCTTCCTCTATTTTGTATGTGGCTTGCTGCCACAGCATGGCTCGACAAGCTGTGCGTATGTCTGTGCCCAGGATCCAAATCCATGAACCCCTGGCTGCTGAAGCAGAGCACATGAACTTAACCACTATGCCACCAGGCCAGCCCCCAGTCACACCTGTTTTGAAGCACATTTCAACATACTGTAATAGTCAACATCTTCAGTAGCGTGAATTTATCACCTACGGACCAAAAGATCTCAATTTTAATGTTGAGAATGTAATATCAGGGCTTATTAAGATTCATTTGTGGAACAAACAACTTGGTCTTAAAGAGCTTAATTTTCTCAAAGCAATAATATACTTTCCTCATTGAAGAGAGGATCTTATATTGGGATGTTTTAAAATCACGTCTATATGCTGCAACAGACTATGAAGAAATTCTTTTTAGATCCAGGTGTAAGCAGGGACCATTTGCTTCTCATGATAACAGTAAGTACTTTATTTATCTATTTGGCGCTGCCTGTGGGTCAGGCACTGTCTGAGGTACCTTGATATATTAACTTAATACATACAAAACATAGAGCCTTCTGATACTGTTCCCTCATGGGAAAATTCTTTGCAAACTATAAAATGCTGCATAATTACCAGGGGATGTTCCTGATGTCACAAGCATAGCAGTTACTAATGCAACAAGCACGTGTCCTTGTTTCAGAAGCTGCCTTGTGTCCTGTGAATGTGAATTTAAGAAAAAGGAGAATAAACGTTCAGTGTGGCCGGTTCTTCAGTCCCAGCCTGCGTCACTGCCTCTTCAGGGGGCAGCGCATTGGAGCCACGGCCCCCTCTCCCGTCCAGCCCACACCTGGAGATTTTAGCCCTTCCCATGTGCATCTAGGAATTTTCACTGGTCCATACCAAGCCCGAATTATGCCTGTGTTTGCATAATGGCCCCAACTGGATTGCAAAGTGTGAAAATAATTCTCCTGGGGAGTGATCAGATCTTGTTCCCTGTCCAGCATCCAACGCGTTGGAGACCCGCAGGTTGGATTTACTAGAATTGCGTTGGGTGTGATTTCCAACAGCAAATGTGAACTCCAATCATTTATCTTCAGAAGCAAAGCCTGTGTCCAGCGTGACCTCACGGCTTGATGACACCCCGCACAGGGCGAGTGTGATCGGGTGAGCATGTAACCCCACAGGACGCCCTCACTTCCCAGGCTTTGCTCTCTTCGCTGGCAGGGTGCCTGCTCCTACCAGCTGGACTAGAAGCCTCATCATTCAAGGGCCACCGGGGAAAGGTCTCAGGAGGATCTGATTCCACCTAAGTCGTCTCAGTGTTTGTTGAGTGCTCCCCTTCAGGCTCTGTGGTAAACACTTCTACACACATTCTGTCATTGAATTCTCATCAACCCTATAGGTTACAGAATATTAAACTCAGTTCAAAGAAAACAAAAAGGAGAACTGAGAATTTATATAACTCATTTAAGATCACCCGGTTCGTAAGTGGTGGTGGGGGTGGTATTTGAACTGACGCGAACTGTCTTCAGAACTCATGCTCTTAAATAAAATGCTTTACGTATTTTCCCATTGTCCTCCTAACACTCACACCTGCATTAACACAGGTTAAGCTTGAATCTGCTCCACGTAAGTCTAGGGAAGCCCCGAGCAGTTGTTGACGAGTCCTTTCCGTGTAGACAGCCGCCTGCACAGTCCATTCTTTCCCACGCTTCGAACAAACGGTAGACGCTGCTGGATTTTCCATTAGGAAGGAGATGTGGTCAGAAGCATCTGCAGCCTCTCGTCATCCCCTTCACCTCGCCTTTGCGGGCGCCGCTAAGAGTCTTAATTTACGAATTATGGACTTGTGCCTCTTCGCCACATATTTTGGACCTGTTTTGCGGAATTAAATTATTGGACGTGATTTTAACATCAAACCTCCAGATGGCACCAGAGAACGGAGAAAAACAGGACAGCGTTCCCAAAGAGCCTTTGTGTTTACCAGCCTGGCAGGCCGAGGGACGCCGCCCTGTCTGTCACTGTCACGATGTCACCATCTGTGATGCCCTCCAGGCAGGGCGGGGCCGATGCTCTTTGCTCACACTTACGTGCCTGTGGAGATCTCTGTTGCAAAGACCCAGGTCCCTCAGGGCGGATCCTCTTGGCTCTTTAGAACAAATTCTAGGAAGTGGTCACAGACGTGTCACCCGGGATCTTACTTGTTAAAGTTCTTATTGAGATGCCGTCAGACAGACAAAAACCTCTGCTGGAAAAGCAGGAACGGAAAAGGTCCACGCGACCTTAGACTTTGTGCTTCATTCTCTCTTAAGATAGCGAGTCCAGCTGTGGTCCCTCGGCAAGTGACAGAAAAAGACCAGACTGAAACCGAAGGTCGCAGTCACAGCGTTTTCAAAAAGTCTGGGGGCCAACTCACCAGCTGTCACATGTGTCCGAGTGCCTCTCCCCGCGGTCAGCGACCTGCACACACTTGTCCCCGAAGGAGAGGAAAGCACGGCCCAGCTGGCAGGGGAACTGGCATTTGTAGCCAAGTTGCCACCCATGTTAGCGCCTTCCATCATTTATTAGCTTATCCTGCAGACACAGGTTCTGCCACGAGAAACGGAGGTGCCCCCATCTCCACGGGCCCCTGCCACACTGTGCATCCAGCCTTCCGTCAGCAAGCCACAGTGTAGGGGAGTGCGGGTCGTACCTAGACAGCCCACCAGCACCGTCACCTTTACTCCTACAACTCATGGGTGAATTCCGGAACAGAGACGCTCGCTGCAGCTGGAGCCCAGCGCACAAGTGTAGACCTGGAAGGCTCTTTTCCTGGTTCATTCCATGGCTCTCTGCTTGTCCTTTGGTCCCCCCCGGTGGAGAGACCTCTCCTGACCATTCTCTCTAAAATGACTTCCAGTCACTCTCTCTCTCACCTCCCTGCTCACTTCCATGCAGCATCTTTCAAAGTCAGAATTATCTCATTTTGCACTCGTCTGCCTCCCCTCTCCGGAGTTTATGGCTGAAGCAGACAGGAACTTCTCATCTGCCTCTGCTGTGCATCCCACCTTTAGGAGAGTGTGTGGCATGTTGTGAAGGCTCAGTATGGGTTGAACGAGTGAGTGAACAATGACTGATAGGCTGGTCCAATTCTCCCTTTTCTTCTGGTTGTAAAAGTTGATTGAAATATAATTTGGGATCAAAGCCATTAGCAGAGAGCATGATACCAACATAAATAACCAAATTATGCCTCAGCAAGAGATAGTGTACAGCAAGAGAGGATTATAGATATCCTACAAGAAGATGCTTTTCTCCAGTGATAAAGCAGCGGGACATTTTTTTGGACTGCGGTGAAAAAGAGGACCCAAGTCATAGGAGTTCTGTGGACACACAGTCTCACAAAAGACCGTACAGTTTCCATGAGGAGAATTACATCGTGGCTTGAAGAAGAGCAGACGAAAGTTGGCGCAGTCTCAGGTTTATTTTGCTGTTTTATCTCACGTTGCACAACCACGTGGGACCTCCGCTAACTCATCCACCCAGAGGACGGCTGGGAACGCCGTGCATTCTTTCTGTATTTATGGCCTTGTACGCTGCAAATTGCATTAGCTCCAACAGACTTCCAGATGAGCTGGAAAGGCTCATCTGTCAGCACCTCCACAAGGCTTTCTGGGCTTTCCCATCAGTTCTGGCTCCTCTGTCCTCTCACGGTGCGCTTCCCCTCCCTCATCCAGACAACCACGGTTGTCACCAAGAGGTGGGTTGTGGAACTTATTCTCTAGCTTCTTTCTCCCCCCAGAAGGGGAGCATCTTGAAGGCAGGGACCATGTCTGTTCCTGGTTGATGCCACCTTCCCAGCCCTGAGTTTCACGCCTGGTAATTCAAAAGTGAGCAGTTAAATATCCGTTGAATGAGTGGGCGGATAAACCGAGCACAGTACTGCATTCTTACGTCCTTTTTCTTTCATTTCGTCTCGCACGACCAGGTCTGGTGGATCCTAGTTCTAACCCCATTTCACAGATGAAAAAACTGAGGTTTAAGAAGATTCAGCAATGTAATTAAACAATAACCGGACAGTAGCATCTAGAACAAGTTGCCCGTTTTAAATGATATTCACTGAGCTGTGTGAATGAGTGTGGGGAAAAGGGGTTGTTGGCCCGGATGCCTGGAAGCCCATCCCACAGCTGGAGAGCAGCGTCTCGCGACCCACTCCGAGGGGGCGTGAGGGTTAGAGACGATCAAACACGTCAACCTTGTAGCACAGGGCCTTGCAGGCTGTACATTCTCTGTGAATGTTGTTAACTGATAAATGAAAGCCGAGAAAACAGCTCTCAATAGAGGATGCAAATATAGCTGGTCAAATTCTGGCTTCAGCTGGATGCAGAGTGGTTTTACACTCTGCCTCCATTGCTCTACGGTGGGTCTGGGTGTTCCCAAAGCGTCCGCCCCTGGAAGATAACCAGCTGCTGGGTCAATTAGAGCAAGTGTTTTATCAGCATTGCTGAACTTTCCAGAAAGTAAAGGGCTGAACTACAGCAAGCCTGGGGACTGAAACCAGTGGAGATGCACCAGAGGACCCTCATGAAAGTGGGTCAAAGAATTACACCGCTGGTTGTGGGGTGGCAATAAGGAAATCTCCCAGTCTCCACCAGGCTCCGGTTTGGGGGAGAACAGACAGACAGAAGGGAAACCAAAAAGCAAAACACAGCAAAATTTTTCACCCAGAGAAATTGCAACCCCGAGCTAGACCTCGTCTGAGCTTGCAGCGTGCATGGTTCATACCGTGGCCGTGCCCAGCTGGAAAATTAAATTAAAATGGTTTCTGGTCGGCAGTGCCCTTGGCAGCAAACAGAAGCAAGTGCAGGTCATCTCTGGAGAAACGGCTCCCCACCCACAGCCCTTGGGGTTCCCAGAGAATAAATTCAGCCAAACATGAACTCACACGCAAAAAATTTCCAAACCAACTGCTTCAAGTTTGAGGAGTGGCAGAGCTCCTAAAATAATAAAAATAGTGCCTCTATGTTCCAACAGTGGACAAAAGATGATAGAATAAGGGTGTGTATGTGTGCAATCAATCTAAAAGACAGCAGAAAAAAAGGAGAAGAGAATATAAGAAAAGTATTAAAATAGAGCAAAACTTAAGATAAATACGAACTAATAGTTGATAACACAAAAAGGTGACGGGTCTATGGGCCGGCCTGGTGGTGCAGTGGTTAAGTTAGCACGTTCGACTTTGGCGCCTGGGGTTCTCTGGTTCGGATCCCGGGTGCAGACATGGCACCACTTATAAAGCCACGCTGTGGTAGGCGTCCCACATATAAAGTAGAGGAAGATGGATATGGATGTTAGCTCAGGGCCAGTCTTCCTCAGCAAAAAGAGGAGGACGGGCAGTAGTTAGCTCAGGGCTAAAAAAAGAAAAAAAAAAGGTGAAGGGTCTAAACACATCGATTAAAGGCACAAATTGTGCTATAAGATTCAAAAGATACCACATTTAGTGATCTGCTGATTATAAGAGACTAACCTTCCATATAAGGACATAGAAATGACAGAAATGTCAAAAGTAAAAGGTGAGAAAAAGTACCTCCGGCAAATAATAAGCAAAAGAAAGCTGACATCTCTACATGAATATGAAACGAAATGGATTTTGAAACAAAAACATCAAGGAGTGTAGAAAATTACTAAATAACGATCAAAGCGTCATTTCATCAGAGAGAGGTAATTCTAAACACAATCATCTAAAGTTGCACCAAAATATGTAAAAGTAATTACAAGGAAAAGGTGACCAACCATCTCATATAAAGAAACTTCACGACCTACCTCAGTGCTGGTGGGCTGAACACACACACACATACACACACTCACTCTGAAAAACGTGATAACACAGTTAATAAGATAGATTTAATGGCTGTATATGGAACCGGCACTTAACAATTAACGAATATAATTTTCCTCAAATACACGTGGAGCAGTTATAAAGTTTGGATGACCCCTAAGCCATAAAGCAAACCTCAACACATTGAAAATAATGATTTTCATAGAGAAGATGCTGTGTCACCATAATGCAATTAAGCTTGAAAGCAATAACACAAGGACAGTGAAAAACGTACCAGGTGCTGGAGCATTTAAAGACTCATGAACCAAATACAAAAAAATGGAATTGTGTAAATACAAAAAACGAAATTATATGAACACGTTAGCATTGAATGCTAATCAAAATGCAACGTAGTGCAACCTGATTTTTTGATTATTTAGCCCATGAGATAATGAAGAAAAAGACCCAGATTTGGAGCAATTGGGACAACGCTTGTGGATACTGCCGTAAAGTTTTGAGTGCTCCCGGCTTAGTATATTTTATCACGAGTCGACCCCATCATGGCATGATTTTTATTTCAGTACAGATCTCCGATTTCAGCATCTCTAACTTCATGTTACGAACTGATTTGTGTCCCCCCAAATTCATACCTTGAAGTAGTAAGCCCCCCAACAACTCAAATGTGACTGTAGTCGAAGATAAGGCGTTTATTAAAGTAAAATGAGGCCATTTGTGTGGACTCTAGTCTAACCTGCCTGGTGTCCTTACAATAAAGAGGAGATGAGGACACGCTTGACACACCGGCCACGTGGGGGCACAGCGAGAAGACGGCTGTCTGCCAGCAGGGGACGGACGCCTCAGAAGGAGCCAGCCCCAGCGACACCTTCATCTGAGACTCGCAGCCTCCAGAACTGCGAGGAAATCAATCTCCGCTGTCGGACCCTCCCAGTCCGTGGTGTTCTGGTGCGGCCGCCTGAGCAGACTAACACATTTACTAATGAAGCACGAATTCTGGTTATCCAGGTGGCCGCCATATGCCATCTCACTGAAAGTTAAATATTTCAACGTCCACAATCTAAGAAGGAAAGGGCACCGACAAGAGCTTCCGCAGAGCCTGTGTGATCCTGACTTCCTTGGATGTGATTTCAAAAATCCTCACCCTACCCCCCCTTGGCTGGGCGTTGTCCGGGAAAGTCAAGGCAAGGGCTTGGCTCTGCTCATCTGACCTTCTCCGCTCAGCCTTCCTTCAGACTGTAACCCGAGACCTGAGATTGCAGCCTCCCCTTCTCCTCTGACTCTGAGCCTCTGAGCTCATCTCAGCAGGACAGTTCCTGGAGTCTGCTTTCATGTTTCGGAGCACGACCAAGACCAAGGACAGGAAACGCTGCTTCCTGAGGCCGGGCTGCTACGAGCCCTGGTCACGGAAAACTGAGACCAAGTCTGTTTTCTTGCAACTGCTCTGTCACCCGCGACGTCAGTTCCTCACAGCGGATCTGACCCGGTGGAGCCAACCAGGGTCAGGGCGCATAAGAAGCCGGCGGTTAAACAGAGTTTGCGTCACTTTGCTGGAACCGTGGTTATCTAAAATTAAAGGAAATGTGAATTCTTCAGTTGTATCTCAGTCTTTAAGGTGAATTTTAGTTAGAGAATAAAGGGTTTCTCTCTTTACCTTCATCCTAGAAAGCTAAAATGGAAAAATTGCCTCAAATCCTTAAAAAAAATCCTCCAAATTTGAGGTCAGTTTTCACAGACATTCACCACAATGTATGACCTATTTTAAGTAGATAAATAGAGGTGTTAAACAGAGACGTGTAAAATCCTGGGATAACCTAACAGTAATACTCTCATCCTCTTTTTTATTTATTCACAAATGACACGTTGAATTCCTAATTTCATCGTGAACTGCTCTAGACATGAGACAATGAAATAATCAGCAAATAAACTAGTGTATGTAAAGTAATATTTAAGGTTAAGTGGTACCGTAATGTAGCATTGTTGCGATTAATAGCAATCCACTACCACAATCTATATTTTATTTTTTAAAGATTGGCACCTGAGCTAACATCTGTTGCCAATCTTCTTTTTTTTCCTTCTTCTTCTTCTCCCCAAAGCCCCCCAGTACACAGTTTTATATTCTAGTTGTACGCCCTTCTGGCTCTGCTGTGGGGGACGCTGTCTCGGTATGGCCTGCCGAGCGGTGCCATGTCCACGCCCAGGATCCGAACCTGTGAAGCCACCAAAGTGGAGCACGCAAACTTAACCACTCGGCCCCGGGCCGGCCCCTCTATATTTTAAATTATTTTTTGTTTTAAAAAAATAACAGCTGGTGTGTGTTGAATTTGGGTAGTGGCCAATTTCGCAACTGTAGTGTAGAACCATATTACGTCGTCATAATATGTAAAATCACAGTATGTCATCACGTCAATCTTGTGATGGAAGTATCATTTTCTTCATAAAAATTTTAAAATTAGGTGTCAGTTTCCACGACGGCTAATCCAATATACTGTTCTGTGGTAATTTCTCTTATTTCATGATAGAGTGATCTGAACCAATGAGCAAATAATATATTGAACTGTTGATTCAATTTATCAGCCAGTACCAATAGAACACCTACTCTGTGTCAAGGGCTGTGGGTAGACCATGAGCTGAACAACTTGGTCTGCAACGAACAGACAACACAGAGTCAAACTGTCCTCAGGACACTTGTTATTTCACACAACTGGCAGTCCAGAGGGGAAAGGAGGAGGGCACAGCCCAGTGAGGGCCCGAAAGATGTCTTCGCAGACCCAGATTTCCTCCTTCTCTCTGCTCTGCCATTCTTCGCATCAGCTCCATCGTGAGCCTGGTTTCTGTCCTGGTTTTAAGTGGCTTCAATAGTCCCAGGGACATTGTTTAGTTGTGACAGTGACCAGAGGTGGAAGAAGGGCTTCTGTTCTCACATGTCCTTCTTAAGAGTGTGGAAACTTCCCCCAGGATCTCCCGGTGTCCACACCACACTGATGGCCACTTTGTCCCAGGCCCGGTCCCAAGGGAGAATGCCGCTCCACCTCCCCACGCAGCCCCTGTGATGGGTCTAAGCTGCCGAGACTCTTCCCTGGAGATGGAAGTTGAATCCCCGTTTCCCAGTCTCATGGAGGAGATGTGGAAACCTGAACAAGGCCAGGGCCCCGAGAGAAGGAAAAGCACAGGACAGGCGATGAAGGTGATTAAAAGTAAATTTTCAAATCTCCCTTTACAGCGTTTGGATTTATTTACATTCCACTATTGGGATGTGAGGGTGGTTGTTTAACCATCATTGATAACCCTGATGCATATCATTTAAAAATCTTTGCCGATTGGATAAACCAAAGTGACAGTTTTACTACATAAACATTCACTTGTTTGATTATTCATGAAGTCGAGCAAGTTCTGCGCTGTATTGGGACCTTTGTTTAGCTGCTACTGTGAATTTTCAGTATCTTGTGCCAATTTTCCATTATGGGAAAAGGGCTATGGGAGAGTCAGGGTCCTATTTGCCTCAGAGTTCATCTCTGACTCCTCTCTGACTTCACACCCTATATTTAATCCATCATTGACTCCTATTAGCTCCACCTCCGAAACATGAGCAAACTCTGCCCTTTCTCACCATGCATGCTGACAAACTGGTCACAGCCACCACGATCCTTTGCCTGCACCAACTCTAAGGCCCCAACTCCTTTACCGTGCATTCCCCACAGACCAACAAGGGATCTTTGAAGAAGGAATCAGAGACGTTATTCCCCTACTTAAACCCTCAAATGGTCTCTTCATCTCTCCCTATCTTCCTCCTCGTCCAACACGGCCACTGTCTTTCTTCTGCGTCTCTCAAACATGCCAAACTCCATTCAATCTCAACGCCTTGGCACGTGCTGTTTCCTTGGCCTAGAAAGCTCTTCCCCAGGTGTTCTCAGGAGGCTCCTCAGAGGCCTTTGACTATCTGGCTGAAACAGTGCTCCTCCACTCTCTGGTTACCTCTGTATTTCATTAGCCTGTTTACTTTAAGGCATGTCTTAGGTACTAAAATTACATACATACATGTGTGTTGACAACAGTGCAGCAATAGACAAGGGAGCCAAGAGCACACCATGGGGAAAGGACAACCTCTTCAGCAAATGCTGCTGGCAAAACTGGGCAGCCATGTGCAGAAGAATGAAATTGGACCCTTATCTTACACCGCTCACAAAACTTAGCTCAAAATGAATTAGAGACCTAAATGTAAGACCTGAAACCGTAAGATTCCTAGAGGGACACATAGGTGAAAACCTTCTTGAAATCAATCTTGGTAATAATTTCTTGGATATGGCATCAAAAGTACATACAATAAAAGCAAAATAGACAAGTGGGACTATATCACACTAAAAAGCTTCTGCACAGCAAAGAAAACAATCAACAGAATGAAAAGACAACCTACAGGATCGGAGAAAATATTTGCAAACCATGTATCTGATAAAGGGTTAATATCCAAAGAATATAGGGAACTCCTATAATTCAATAGCAAAAAACCATAAAATGACAAATAACTTGATTTAAAAATGGGCAAATAAATGGAATAGACATTTCTCCAAAGAAGATATACAAATGGCCAACAGATACATGAAAAGATGCTCAACATCAGGAAAGTGCAAATCAAAACCACAGTGAGATATCACCTCACATCTTTTAGGATGACTATTATCAAAAGACTAAAAGATAGGGGCCAGCCCAGTGGTGTAGTGGTTAAGGTTGTGCACTCCGCTTCTGTGGCCTGGGGCTCATGGGTTCAGATCCCAGGTGCTAACCTACACACCACTCATCAAGCCATGCTGTGGCAGCATCCCACAGACAAAATAGAGGAAGATTGGCACAGATGATAGTTCAGGGACAATCTTCCTCATCAAAAAAAAAAAAAAAACCACACAAAAAACACACAACTAAAAGATACCAAGTGTTGATGAGGATGTGGAGAAAAGGGACCCCTTGTGCACTGTGGGCAGGGAAGTAAATTGGTGCAGCCATTGTGGGAAACAGTATGGAGGTTCCTCCTACCATATGACCCAGCGATCCCACTTCTGGGCGTATATCCACAGGATTGAAATCAGGGCCTCAAGGAGATATCTCTACCCCTATGTTCATTGCAGCATCATTCACAATAGCTAAGACGTGGAAGTGACCTAAATGTCCATCAGTGGACAAATGGATAAAGAAAAGGTGGTATATACATACAATGGAACATTATTCAGCCTTAAAAAAGAAGGGAATCCTGCCATTTGTGCTAACATGGATGGACCTTGAGGGTGTTATGCTAAGAGAGATAAGTCAGACACAGAAGGACAAATATTGCTTGATCTCGCTTGATGATGAGTAATCAAACTCATAGACGCAGAGAGTAGAATGGTGGTCTGCCAGGGGCGGGAGGGAGGGCGAAATGAGGAAGTGTTGGTCAAAGAGTACAAATTTTCAATTATGTAACATGACTAAATCCTAGAGGTTTACTGCACATATAAACACCATGAGAGAAGAAAATCTATAAATTACGGGCTAAGGCACATGAGACAGTGCTTGACGCATAATAAGCATTCAGTAGATGTTTGTTAAATGAATGAACGAACAGATATCATAAGGCTTATAGCACAGTAGTTGCCACATATTAAGGTTCAGTAAGTGGCACCTATTGTTACTATTGTCCCTTTTAACTTTTGGAGAGAGATTGAAATCTCGCTTTTTGTCCCTTTTAACTTTCCTATCCTCTGTCTTTTCATCCCCATAATTTGTCCCTCTTATTCAAACATGAAAAAAATTCTGGTAAAAATAGAATCTCAGGTTGTATTTATACGAATCTTATTATAGGCACAATACATCCTACAACCAGGAATTGTGGTCTCTAATTGAAATGAAATTTCTGAGTTGAAAGTGGCTTTTAATGGCGTTGCTTGAGCTGCTCGTTTTGGACTGACCAAACGACCACATGGCTTATTGCACCCACAACAAAAGGATAGATTGTTCCTAGACTTTTACTTCACACCTTACATGGGAAATCTAATCTTACCATCAGTTGCTCTCGGCATCTTGGAATAGCTTCATGTTCAACATAAATGCACAGAATGCAAATGGTACATTAGTGTGTGTCTGAATTCTTAATAAAGAGAGCCTGCAAATAAAATTTAGATAAAAGGAATTATGTTAACAGATGTACAGTGTTTTGTTAACATCAGGGCTTCCTGTCTGTTTTGCAGGATATGACAGACAAGAGCAGGGCACCTTTTCATGCTTTTGCCTTTGTGGCAGCGTTACTGTGTGTGTATGTGTTGGTTAAATGGAGTACCATGGGTACCTTTATACCCTAAGAAGGACATAGCTGCTCGCAGGCTGGTGGGGATGAGGGATGTGATGAGAAGCAGAGTTTACAACCAGTGGTCCTGAAGAAGGTGGTAGGATGTCACGAGGGAGCGGTAAGGGCGCCCTGCCTTATGGCGGCTAAGTCCATGGAAGGACCAGCAGCAGAAGCCCTACTTGGCAGTGACTCCTAGTCCTCTGTGGCCGTGGAAATTTGTTTTTTTTTCCAAGCAGAATGCACACGTGCACCTATACCAGTTATCTGAACACAATTTCAGGAGACTCATGGGTGTACGGTCTGTCCACGGACTCTCGAAGATGGGAGATTTCTTACGTCTTGCAAAATGTCAACGGCTTCAAGCAAAAGAGAACAGGCTTTTTTTGTGGGCTTTCAGATGACGAAAGGTAGAACTGAGTTGGCCTTAGGAAGGAAAGAAAAAACATTTTCTGTGTAGTGACTTGGGCCTTACCAGGCAATCTATCCAAGTCTTTCAGGATTTTCAAAATAGCAAAAGACAGACCCTGTGATTTTCTCAGGGCCACTGAAATACTGTGGTTAGAAAAATATCCAACATGGCCTTTCAATGTCATCCTGGGACATTGTTTTACAATCCTTCCCCTAAATGTTACTTGTTATGTAGACAAATACACCTAAATTTGACTTTGCTGTCATGCGATTAGAACAGCACATCGTGCTTACACGCTCTCTTGCATATTCCTGTCTGGGAAAGAGATAACTCCAAAGACGCCTTTAGTTTAATCACCCTGTGGGATGCTCCATAGTTTTATAGCTATTAGCAGATTCGTGTCAGCCTTCCTTGGACTGACTCCATCCATCTTCATTCCTTGAATCGTTCTTCAAAGCGGTTTTACCAACCTGTGGATCCCTCACTAACTGAGTTGACAAGAATATTCAGCATGTGTTCAGTGTACGTTTGTATGAGAGTCATGCATGTTGTTATCTGATGGTGGGGATGGCATTGCATGGTGGATTTAAGGGTGCATTGCAGAGCGGAGGTGGCCTGGAAGCCACAGGCTACAAGTGTCCAACGCCAGGAAGTCCTTCCTTATCAGAAGGGCTCTCGACACGGTCCCCATCATTACTCAGGTGACCAGGAGGGCGCAGAACCAGACTCACTGTGCAAACCTGGGCTTGCAGGGAGAGATGGGTGAGCCGGCTTGGGAGAAAGACGGAAATGCCTTGGAGGGACAGGGGAGGGCTGACATAGCCAGGGGCAGAATCAGAATTCAGAAGGGACTTGGAAAATTGGAACATTGGGTTGAAATAAACCATATGTAACGTAAGAAAGAAAAACAATATTTGAGGGCACATAGCATGAATAGCAAAATATTCGAATCCTTTGACTGTGTAGTCCCACGTATGTAAGTCCATCCCAAGTTAATCAAAAATATGGAAAGAAATTTTTACGTGGAAAAGGAAATATGGATAGTGTCCTTTTAAACACAAAAATGTTAATTGCAATGTTGTTAAGAATAATGAAAAATTGGAAGCAATCGAAATGTCAACAATATGGGAATGATTAAGTAAATTGTAGTGCATCTAATTCATGGATGTTTTTTCCTAGCAAATTAAAAAGAACATTTCTTGAGAAATAGAGCACGTAATAGAAAAGTGCACACTGCACAAATGCCCAACTTATTGAATTGTCATAAAATGAACAGCCAGATGACCACCACCCATACCAAAAGGAAGCATTACCAACACCCCATTAGTTCTTTTCATGTGTTCCGTCCAAACTATGAACCTCTAAACCCTTAATCATTATCCTGATTTTATGATAATCACTTAAAAAGATTTTTTTATTATAGTTTTACCACCTAAGTTGGTATCCCTGAACACTATAGTTTAGCTTTGTCTTTTGAAACTTATTTAAGTGGGATTTTTGTGCTTGTATTCTTTTGCTCAAAATGACATTTTTCTTTTTTTAAAAAAATTGAGAAATAATACGTATGCCATAAAATTCACCCATTTCAAGTGTACGATTAGTTGGTTTTCAGTATCATCATAAAGTTGTGCAGCCATCATCACTGCCTAATTCCAGAAAATCTTTGTTCCCCGAAAAAGAAACCCTGGACCCATTAGCAGTCACTGCCCATCCCCCTTCCCCCAGCGCCTGGCAATTACTACTCTACTTCCCGTCCCCGTGGTTTTGCTGATTCTGGATACTGCATATAAATGGAGTCATACAATATGTGGCTTTTGGGTCTGATTTCTTTCATGTAATACGCTGTTTTCAAGGTGATCCATGTTGTAGCATATACTAGAACTTCAACTCTTTTATGACTAAATAACATTCTAATGTAAGGATCTACCACATTGTACTTATCCATTCATGAGGCGATGGGCATTTGGGCTATTTCCACTTTTTGGCTGTTAGAAATAATACTGCTATGAACACTTGTGCGCAAGACTTTGCATATGTATGTTTACATTTCTGCTAGGTATATACCAAAGTGTGGAATTGTTGGATCACGAGAACTCTATGTTTATCCATTTGAGGAACTGTCTAAACTGTTTCTCACAGCATCCTCATCATTTTACATTCCCACCAGCAGTGTGTGATGGTTCCCATTTCTCCACATCCTCGCCAACACCTGTCATGGTCCATCTTTTTTATTAGAAGCATCCTGGTGGGTGTGAACTGGAATCTCATTGTGGTGTTGATTTGCATTTCTCTAACACTGATCGTCTTTTCATGGACTTGTTGGCCATTTCTGTATCTTCTTTGGAGAAATATCTATTCATATCCTTTGTCCATTTTTTATTGGTTTGTCTTTTTATTGTTGAGTTGTAAGAGTTCTTTATATATTCTGGGTACTAGTTCCTTACCAAATATATAATTTGCAAGTACTTTTCACCTATTCTGTGGGTTGTCTTTTCATTTTCTTCATAGTGTCCTTTGAAACACAAATGTTTTTGCTATAGTTTTACCATAAAAATATATATCTCTGAACACTATACGTATACAAATGGAAGTTTTGGGTTTGGCTTTTGTTGTTCAACCTAATATGTTTTCCTTTTTTTAAGTTGAGAAATGATTCACATACCATAACATTAATGCTTGTAAAGTGTAGAGTTCAGTTAAAAACGGAAGTCCGATTGAAGTTCAATTTATCTTTTCCTTCCTTCTGTTGCTCCTGCTTTTGGTGTCATATCTAAGGAACCATTTTGGCCTAAGCCAAAGCCACAAAGATTTACATCTGTGTTTTCCTCTAAGCTTTTTATAGTTTTGGCTCTTATGCTTAGTTCTTTGATGTACTTTGAGTTAATTTTTGCCCATGGTGTGAGGTCAGGATTCAACCTCATTAACTTGCATGTTATCCCAGAACTGTCTGTTGAAATTTCCCCCTATTGAATTATCTTGACACCCTTGCCAAAAATCAATTTATTATAAATGTAAGGGTGTATTTCTAGATTCTCAGTTCTACTTAATTGATTCATATGTTTAAGCTTGTGCCAATGGCACACAGTCTTGTTCCACTGTAGCTTTGCAGTAAGTTTTGAAATGTGGAGCTGTAAGTCCTCTAAATTTATTCCTGTATTTATTTCAAGATTATTTTCACTATTCAGAGTCCCTTAAATTTCCATGTGAATTTTATTATCAACCTGTCAATTTTTGAAAAAAGAGACAGCTAGAATTCTGATATGGATTATATTCAATCTGTAGATCAATTTGGGGAGTATTCCCCTCTTATTAATATGACATCTTCTGATCTATGAACACGGGGTGTATGTTCATTTACTTACATCTTTTTAAATTTCTTTGAATGATGTTTTATAATTTCTAGAGTTCAAGTCATACACTTGTTTCTAAAATTTATTCTTAATTATTTTATTCTTTGTGATGCTATTGCAGATGGAACTATTTCAATTTTATTTTTGAATTATTTATTGCGAGTGTACAGAAAGACATTTGATTTTTATGTATTAATCTTGCATCTTCCAGCCTGCTCAATTTATTTATTCACTCTAATAATTTTGGGGTTTCTTTTTTTTGGATTCCTTAGGATTTTCTCTATACAAGATCAAACAGAGGTAGTTTTACCTCATCATTTACATCCTGAATGTCTCCTATTTCTCAGATTGAGGAAGTTCCCTCTGTTTCTAGTTTGTTGAGTGTTTTCTTGATCGTGAAAAGGTGTTGCATTTTGTCAAGTGCTTTTTCCTCATCTGCTGAAGTGATCACATGGGTTTAGTCCTTTCTTATGCTGTATTACTTTGATTGATTTTTATATGTTGAACCAAACTTGCATTCCTGGGATAAATCCCACTTTTGGACAAATCCTTTCATGTTGCTGAATCTAATTTGCTGCTATTTTGTTGAGGATTTTTGCATGTATATGCATAGGGGGAACCGGTCTGTAGTTTTCTCTCCTTGTCACATCTTTGTCTGGTTTTCCCACCAGGGTAATGCTTGCCTCAGAGACTGAGTGTGGAGTACTTTTTTCTTTTCTATTTTTTGGAAGGTTTGCCATTAATTCTTCCTTAAACTTTTGTTAGGATTCGCTGATAAAGCATCTGGTCCTGGGCTTTTCTGCGGGAGATTTTCTGATTGCTAACTAAAACTTTTTACTTACAATTGGTTTATTCAGATTTTCTGCTGATTCTTGAGTCAGTGCTGGAAGTTTTGCCTTTCCAGGAATGTGCCCGTTTCATCTAAATGATTTAATTTTTTGGTACACAATTGTTTATAGTATTCCCTTAAAAGCCTTTTTATAATCTATGAGATCTATAGTAATGTCCCCTGACATTACTCCTGATTTTTGCAATTTGTTTAAATTCTTGATTTTAGTAATTTAAGCTAAGCTTTATTTCTTTTTTTCTTGGTCAGTCTATTTAGATGATTGTCAATTTTGCCAATCTTTTCAAACAACCAACTTTTTGGTTTGGTTGATTTTCTGCATTGTTTTTCTATTCTCTACTTCACTTACATCCATTCTAATATTTATTATTTCTTTTCTTTTGCTCGTGGAGCATTTGATCCATTTAAATTTAATGTAATTACTGAGAATTATGATTTATGTCTTCCATTTTGCTATTTGTTTCCTAAATGTCTTTTCTTGTGTCACTGTTGTCGGTCCTCTGTCCCTCCGTTACTGCCTTCTTTGGTGTCAAATAGATATTTTCTATTGTATCATTTTAATTCATTTGTCATTTGTTTTACTATATATTTTTTCTTGTTTTCTTAGTGGTCTCCTTGGGGAATTACAATACAGTCTTAATTTATGATAATCTGATTTAGATTAATACTAAGTTAATTTCCATAGCATATAAAACCTTCACTCCTGTGTATCTCTGTGCTTCCCCCTTTGTGCTATTATTGTTACACAAATCACATTTTTATATGCTGTATGCCCATCAACACAAATTTATTATTTATTTATGCAGTTATTTAAATTAGGTAAGAGAAGAGAAGGGTTGCAATGAAAAATGCATTTGTGCTGCGTTTTATATGTACCTATGTCATCACCTTTACTGATACTATTTATTGCTTCACAATATTCCCTTAAAATCCCTTTTCTTTGAGTTACTGTCCAGTGTCCTTTCCTTTCAGCCTGAAGGACTCCTATTAGTATTTCTCGCTGAGAATTCGACAGCAACAAATTCTCTCAGTTTTTGTTTATCTGGAGATGTCTTAATTTCTTCTCCACTTTTGAAGATTAGTTTTGTTGGATATAGAATTTTTGGTTTGACTTCTTTTTTTCTTTCAGTGCTCTGAAAATGTCACCCCACTGCCATCTGGGTTCCATGGTTTCTGGTAATTGAGGATGTCCCATACATGAGAAGCAGCTTTTCTCCTGCTGCTTGCAAAGAATTCTCTGTCCTTGTCTTTTGGCAGTTTGATTATGGTGTATGTCCCTGTTGAGCTCTTCCAGGGTGTCCTGTCTGGAGTGTGTTGAACTTCTTCAATGTCTAGTTAATGTTTCTTTTCATCAAATTGGGTAAGTTTTGACCGTTACTTCTTCGAGTATTTTTTCTACTCCTTTCTCACTCTCCTCTCCTTCTAGGACTACCATTATGCGTATGGAGGCACATGCGAACGTGTTCCACATTTTTCTGAGGCTCTGTTCATTTTTCTTCATTCTTTTTTCCTTGTATTTCATAGACTGGATAATCTCAATTGACCCATTTTCAAATTTGCTAATTCTTTCTTCTTTGCTCAAATATGCTATCGAGCACATCTAGTTAATTTTTCATTTCAGTTGTACTTTGCAACTCCAGAATTTCCATTTGTAATTTCTATCTTTTTATTGATAGTCTCTATTTGGTGAGTCATTCTCATACTTTCCTCTAGTTCTTAGGTTTGGGTTCATATAGTTTTTTGTTTAATTAATAGCCTGTATTTTTTCCAGCAGTTTTAGATTTATAGAAAAGTTGAACAGAAAATACAGAGTTCCATATACATCTCCACCCTTCTTTCCCAGTTTTCCATATTATTGACATCTTATGTTAGTGTGATATATTTGTTATAATTGATGAGACAATATTGATACATTATTATTAACTACAGTTCATAGCTCTCATTAGGTTTCACTCTTTGTGTTGTGATTTCCACAGGTTTTGGCCGATGTATAATGACATGTATTCACCATCAGTCACATACAGAATAGTTTCACTGACTAAAATTCCCCTGAGCTCCACCTGTTGATTTCTGTCCCCCCCATCCCAAACTCCTGGCAACAACTGATCTTTTTCTTTCTTTATAGTTTTACCTTTTCCAGAATGTAATAAAGCCAGAATCATACATTCTGCAGCCTTTTCACTTCGTCTTCTTTCTCTTGGCAGCATGCATTTAAGGTTCCTCCGTGTCTTTTCATGGTTTTATGGCTCATTTCTTTTTATTGCCAAACAGTATTCCATTATATGGATGTACCATAGCTTGTTTATGCAAATTAATTGCTTCCAAGTTGTGACAATTATAAATAAAGCTGCTATACACATTTGTGTGCAGCTTTTTGCGTGGATGTAAGTTTTCAGCTTATTTGAGTATACGCCAAAAAGCATGATTGCTGAATTGTCTGTTAAAAGCATTTTAGTTTTGTGAGAAACTGCCAAACTGTCTTTCAAAAGGACTGTACCATTTTGCTTTCCCACCGGCAATAAATGTGAGTTCCTGTTGCTTGTATCTTTGCCAGTATTTGGTATTGTCCATGTTTGGAATTTTTGCCATTGGAATAGACGTGTAATGGCACCTCCTCGTTGTTTTAAGTTGCAATTCCCTAATGACATATGATGTTGAGCACCTTTTTATACGCTTATTTGTCATCTGTGTATTTTTTTTGATGAAGTGTCTGTTCAGATCTTTTGCCCATTTTTTAATCGGGTTGTTTATTTTCTTGTTGTTGAGATTTAAGAATTGTTTTATATTTTGGACACCAGCCATTTATCAGATATGTATTTTGAAATTTTTTTTCCCAGTCTGTGAGCTGTGTTTTCATTCTCTCAAAAGTGTCTTTCACAGAGGAGAAGTTTTTACATTTAATGAACTTTAACATACCCATTTTTTCTTTCATAGATTGTGTTTTCGGTGTCCCCTAGTTTTTTAACATATTTAAAATAATGCATTTAAAGTCCTTGTTTAGCAAGTCCAACATGTGGACTTCCTCAGCAACCATATCTATCGACTGCTCATTTCCCTGTGTACAGGTGAGCCTTTCTCGTTCCTTTGCACGTCTTGTGAATATTTTTGTTGAAAACTGAACATTTAAAATAATATAGCATGGCAACTCTTGAAATGAGATTCTCTCCCTCTGTAGGATTTATTATTATTGCTGTTTCTTGATGTTGTTGCAGTTTTTTGAAATCTTTTTCTTGAACTAAACCTGTAAAGTCTGCATGCTTTGTTGTGTGTGACTACTGGAGTCTTTGCTTGGTTAGCTCAGTGGTCAGCTAATGGCTGGACACAGATGTTCTTAAGTTCTGTCTTTGCTGAGACTGTGTGCATGTTGGGGCATGCCTTCAACTTCAGCCGCCTGACTTACAATTCTGCCTTTACCTTCTCTCCCTGTTTGCACAGAGCCTCAGGGCCAGCCGGAGCTCGATGCCTTCATGGGTTTTCTCCGAGCAGGTGCACGCTCTGGGCCTGTGCACAGCCTCTCATGTGTGTGTGTTTTTCTAGATTCCTAGGAATGTGTTACAGCCTTTCAAAGCATCCTATGAAAATCTCACTCCCTTGCTTTTCCTTCCAAGTCTTTGGTCAACTTATTTGCTCCAATTATTATTTCCACCTCAAGCAGCAGAGCTGTTGAACAAATTGTTGCTGATTTTTTTCTTTTTTTTGGTAAATGCCACTGGGCAAAGGCTATTAGCATTGGGTAGCCTCTGAGTCAAGTCAAATAAAGACAATTTTTTTGTGTGTGTGGTTTTCCAAGGAACTGCCAGACAGGTTAAATAGCAACAATTCTCTAAGAATGGGTCTTTGGAAGAACTCCCACCCTGTCTGGCCTTCCCAGTGGCTGATAAGCTGTGATTGTGGACCGCTGGTTTTCAACTTTACCGTGAAGTTGAGGAGAAGGTCATGGTAACAGGGCAAGTTAAAATGTCACAAAGCTCACTATTCTTACCAAGACTGCACCACTCTTTCTTGAATAAACACTCACTTTGTTGCAAGCCTTTGGTTAATTTCCAGCATTTTGAAAAATTTGATTTTGTCAATTTTTGGTACGGTGTCATCATTTTTAGGAAAAGGATTTGCAGTGGTCTTTAGACCATTATCCTCACTTGTGTCTTAATAGTATAATTTTAAGATTTGTCCATATTTTGGTTGGTTTAATCTTAATATTCTGGCCCAATGAGCCATCCTCCGCTGTCTGGGATGTGCTTCTCTATCCTGCCACTAAGCACTTGCTCATGCAGAGGGTTCCAGCCACCTGGCCGATCGTGTTCACGGCATCGATGCCGACAATGGAAGAGGTGTCCTCGCCAGGTCATTTCCACATCCATAATCATAATAAAACTAACTGTTTTATATCTTCTGAAAATTAGCCCAAACAATACCAGGCTCACATTGCTTCATGATAAGAGATAATGGTACACATTGCTGAGACCCTGTCTGACTACAGGATGATTTGAGGACCTCCTAGTTTTTTTTTTCCAAATTTTGGATTTGTTAAGGAAAAACTGACCCAGTTTTCCACCTGTGTTTCTCTCCTGAGTCTCTTCTTTACTTTTACAAAGATAATTCATTTCTGGTCCCCAAATATTTGGAGGTCTTTCCTCACACCAAGCAATTCTCTGCAACACCAGCTGAATGTCCTACAATTTAACTCAGTTCTGACACCATCTACCCAGAGACAGCACCAGATCCCACAGGTTCAGGGCTCAGTCCCACAAGACTGCCCTCCCACCCCCAACACACTTCAGATGCCAGTCACAAGCCGAGCTTGTCACCTGAGCTCCCGACCAACCGGCTGTAGACTGGAGGTCTCAACGACCCCCTCCCTGGATTTGATTACTTTGTAGAGCAGCTCACAGATCTCAGGAAAACACTTACTTGTGTTTACCAGTTTACTGAAGGGTACGATAAGGGGTACAGGTGAGCATCCAAATGGAAGAGGTGCGTAGGGCAACAAGGTACGAGGGAAGAGGCGGCGAGCTTCCATGCCTCCTCCAGGCTGCCACTCTCCCAGCACCTCCATGTGCTCACCAACCCAGAAGCTCTCCAAACCTTGTCTTTTTGGGATTTTTATGGAGATTTCATCACATAAGCGTGATGGATCATTAACTCAATTTTCAGCCCTCTTCCCTTCTCAAGAGGATGGGGGTGGGGCTGAAAATCCCAAGCTTCTAAGCATGGCTTCGTCTTCCTGGTGACCATCCCCATCCAGGAGCTCATCTGGAGATGCCTCATTAGAACAAACGACACTCCCATCACCAGGGAACTTACAAAGATTTCAACAGCCGAGTCAGGAACCAGGGTCAAAACCCATGTATTAGAACAGAAGATGCTTCTAGTTCTCTCATTACTTAGGAAATTACAAGTGTTTCCGGAGCTCTCTGCCAGGAACTGGGAACAGAGACCGATATATATTTTCTATTATCTCACAGAATTGCATGAGTTCATGAAGAATTCTAATCAGACTGGTAACTCCATACTGACTCCAGGCCGCAAGACTCTCCCCAGAAGAGGACTGACATGGATGGCAAGGGTGGTCTTCCTCAGAGCTTCTCAAGGTTTGATAATATGGACCCAGCCGTTCTCTTCTGTAGGAATTCTGTAACGAGAGTTAAGTCACTGGGGAAGCTGGTCAAGGGTCAAGTTCAGGAAGATCCAGTTTTTCTTTGGCTTCAGTTCTCCGGGTTGCACTCTTGGGTCTGACATTTACAAATTCATTTGAACCCTAATCTCCTCATTTGTAAAACTAGGAGCGTAAGACCCACGACATAGCTTGTGGTGAGGATTAAGTGAGATAAAATTTGTGAGAGAAGTGAAAGCTATTCCAACACAAGAGCTTATTACGATGACCTAGAAAATATCCGTGAATCTGGGTCCCAAGACAATGTCGCTGCCAGGAGGCCTCTGCGTCTGCTGTGCCCGGTGCACACCTCACAAGGTTTGGATTTAATTGGCCCTGGATGTGTCATGAGCTTCTGGGGCTTTTGAGAAGCTCCCTGGGTGATCTATCATGGAGCCCGGGTAGCTGTGTCCTGTTAAGAATAGTTAAAAGAGAAGAAGACTTCAAAATGATGGCTTTCAGGTCCCTGTTTATCTCCATGGCTGCAATTGACAGCTTGGGTTTTGCTTCCAGAAAGCTTTTAAAAAAGGAACAAAATCAGTGAATGTGTGAAAACAGTTCTTGAAATAACTCTTAGAGTTAAGCTTGAATCAACACGAGGGAGAGGAGAGATGAAAGGACCAGCACGACTCTTTCACTGTTCTGGATTTTTTTGTGCCGAAAACTCAATGATCACCTAACCTAGATATGGCTTTTCAAATTCTCTTTTCAAGGTTATACTTCCTGTAGCGTTTCCTCCCACTGTTGGGAAACACTTCAGCAACACAAACGTCCGAACACGTTTTAATAATGCAAAAAGGACTTTGTTCTCGGCTATTCCTGAAGGCAATGTGTGTCCTGTGCACAGACCGTCCACCTGCCTGCACCCTCCAAAAACGAATCCAAGATAATCTTTGTTTCTTCCTTTCTTTGACCCCTTCTGAGTCATCTCAGCAGCGTCTGACCCAACAGTGTCACTTCATAGCTGGTTAAGTGAATTGCAGACCCAACGATTCTTCTTCATTGCCTCCTTTCTTTCTATTGAGGAAAATAACAGAGAAGCCATGAAGCCTGGGGTCATGATTCCACCCAGGGCCATCTCATCCTGAAAACCTATATGCTTTGTACCTGTTGTTAGTAAATGGAGGCGATGGTAAGAGTCCTTGCAACACCTGGATACAAACCGGGAAAAATCACACACGCACTGGTTATAATTGGTCGTCTGAGGGATCAAATCAAAGATGATCTGCGATCGCATATTGACATTTGAGAGACATCACAACTCCAGTCATCATGATGACTGGCCAGGAACCACAAGGAGGGCAGACTTGAAAGTGATTTTATTTAATTCAAGATTCATAAATATCACATCTTCATTTTTAAGTTTGTCTCTTAGAAGGTTAGAATTACCTTCTTTTCCCATGCTGTGCCTTTTCTCTTAAAATCTTTTTTACCTCGTATTATATTGCTGGACTTACCTTTATTTTAATTTTTATTTATATTTGCTTGTAATAGCTTTCTCAATTCCCTTAATTTTAAATTTCTATGCTCTTTCAGTTGCCTAGTTCTTTTGATTTTGAAAAACTTTTGTATTCAACCTCCCTACATTCTCTCCTCCTTTCCCCACCCCCCCCCCCCCCGCCAAAAGTGACATCTGGGAACATGACTGGAGTTGTATTAAATTGATGGATTATTATTATTTTTTAATAGATTATTTTTAAGGAAGAACAGGAGTTGATTAAAGATATTGCATTTCCTCACATAGGAATATGGTATGTCTTTCCACATCCGTATCAAAATATTTCCTTCTTCTTTTTTTTTTTTTCCTAAATCTTTTATGTCCTCCAATAATGGCTTAAATTTTTCCCCCTAAATCCTGTATGATTCTTAAATTCTATGAATTTTTGTCTTTTACATACAATCTTTGACCCATCCGCATTTGTTACTGTGGGCTGGGTCCAAGGACCCTGACTGCACTGATGTCACAGGACTCGACAAAACCACAGCCGTGACTCTGGAGAGCGGTTTTCGAGGGGACTCTTTCTCTGTTGCAGAATCTGAGCTGGGGCACCAGGTCCCAGATGAGGCGGGACCATTCCTGCACTGGGCAGGGAGCCCAGCCACGCCAGACACAGCATGAGACACAGGCCGAAAGTGAGGGAAAACTGCCCGAAGGAAGGGCCAGTGCCAGGGTCCCCCTGGGCCCTGGGTCCATCTCCTCCTGCTGGGTCAGTCAAATGGCATAGAGCCCGGAGCTCTAAAGGAAGTCACCAGCTGTGCTCGAGTGACCCAAGGAGAATCCATGCAGCTGTTTCTGGAGAAAGCATGGGGCAGGGCCTGAGGCTGAGCGCTTCTAAGAACAGAACATGGACACAGAGCATGCCAGCGCAGGAAAGACGCATACTTCCGGAAACGTTTGTTTGTCAGGAAGAAAAGCAAAATCAAGGCATCACATTTTGCTGTGAATTTTTCATAAAAATTTTTGCTTTATTTATTTTGAGGATGTATCATTCATTACACGAAAGTTTATGAGAATACTCGCTCATTTCCACTGTTCCCCTTTTCAATATGTGACTCTTTTATATCATTTAATGTTTTTCATGTTTATTTTCAAATGTGATCTGCATTTGTCTAACCTAAATTTATCTGTTTTACATATTCCTTTTTAAGTAGCATAAACTGAGGTTTATCTTTTTGACAGTCTATGAAGTTTTTGTCTTTTACGCAAAAGTTTTACTCCATCCTGAGGATGTAACGTATAGCGTGATGACTATAGTTAATAATATCATATCACACATTTGAAAGTTGCTAAGAAAGTAAACCTTAAAAGTTCCCATCACAAGAAACAACAATTTTGTCACTATGCAAGTTGACAGATGTCAACTGTGCCTAGTGCGATGGTCGTTTTCCAGTATATACAGATATAGAATCATTATGTTGTACAGCTGAAGCTAACATAATATGTCAATTATGGCTCAAGAAAAAACTACTAAAAATTTTTAATGCACTTGCATTCGTTATTATAATGTTTTTAAAAGGTTGGCCGTGTCAGTACGTGTGTGCATGTGGTCTCAAAATTACTCAGTTATACTCAGATTTGCAGGAAAAGAATTTAACTTTCCTTGGTTTTATCTAATCTTTCTGTTATTTTCACTTTGAATGAATAGCTAGAGCCAGCTAAGGAATTTAATAAAAGTGCTTGTATTTCCCCATTTCTTCTGGTTAAATATTTAATCTTTCAGATTCTCTCCCCAGCCCCCATATGAACGTGGGGGAAGAGGTTATAAGACCTCAAGGATGGGACTATCTTCAGATTCTTGGGGAGGTGGTTTCTGAGTAGGAAGGGAGCTTTCTCTGACTGGTATTTGCTGGGGTTGGGCACCTGCCAGCCCTCAGGGGTAAAGACAGGGAGCTGGGCCTAGTCAACGCCTCTCTTCCCGTGCTGATGAGAAAGGATTCTTGCCCCAGGGTTATGGGGATGCTGAGTACACAGTGAACTGACCATATTGACAGTGATATATTTGTCTGCTGTGTCCACAGCCCCAAGGAGGAGACTCTGCATGCCACACAGGGCACCGGAGGGTCGCACTCAGGAACGGAGTGAACAAGCAGGGTCTGCGGAAGGCTGGCTTTGTAGCAGCAAGACAACTCGCATGGGGGAGGCTGTGATCGGCACGTGTGAGTCATTCTGTGGACTGGCGGGGAAATGAACCCATCACCCGGGGCCAAGCGAGGGCTGTGCCTGGCGCCCCGATCAGGAGGGCTGTTTGGCTGGGGCATCTCATCTGCTGGAGCAGAGAGGGGAGGGGATCTTGCTGGTAGGCCACTGGAAGCCCTCCCGGCTTTCCCAGATGTCAAGGCAGCACATACTGTCGGACCTTCCTTTTAGGCCTTACGGCAACAGGCCACGGTTGTCTTTCATGAAACCCCCTCACACCGCAGCTCCGTGGAGGATCTGAGAGTCCTCAGACCGGTTCACAAGGAAGCTGCTCGCTCCGCCGGACACCACGCATGGGCTTTGCTCAACCATGCCGTGATGGCTTCAGCTCCCACGGCATTCCGGGTGTGACTCCGAGACGAATGACACACTTACAGGGTAGATCCTGTGGGAATGGGCATCAGCCTCAATTGTCTCGGATTCCCTCGTTCTGCGGGAAGGATGTATGACCCGTACCCCAAGTTTCCTTCCCCCAAAACGAGTCAGGGCAGGAACCCACCTCTTTACCTCTCTCCTCCTGTAAATAAAAGGGAAGAGGGCTGTGGGGTAGGTGGGTTTCTGTGGGTGGATTTCCTCTTGTTATCTGTTCTAGTGCTTATCTTTAGAATTATAAAGTTTGATCCATTATGTTAATGAAATTTAAAACCTTAGAAAATACTTTCTCTCATGACAAACCTGGGCTTTCAAAACCTTTATGCTGCTGTGGACTCAAAAAACCTATTCCGAATCCTAGCTGAAGATGTATTTTTCCTTGTTCTTTTTGGGATAATTCTGAACTTCCCTGAGAGAAGGGGAGGCAGCCACACAAAGGGAAATACAACACAGATAAGCCCATTGACACATTTAAATATTTTTATATAGACGGTATATGTTTATACGTATAAACAGAAAATCCAGGAGAATATATAACAAATTGTTAACTGTGCTCACATTCTGAATGACTTCAGATTCCCACCCCAGCGTCAGAGGCGATCCATGGTGGTCTTGAATTCTTCAGAAACCTTTTAAAAACCTGCTTCTCTAATTTTTGGAGCCAAGATTGAAATGTAGTCTTTCCTGCCCCACCTAACGGAGGCACACACTGAGACCAGGAGGGGAGCCGGGAGCCGGCCTGGGCCTTCCCCACGTCTGCCTCCAGCCGCCTGGACAAAGGCTTCTGGCTCCAGGGCCCACCACAGGCGTGCGCTTCACGAACACTTTCATCTCCCCAGAAAACTACTGGCTGCCCTGGTCTCTCCGCTCTGATAACATCTCCTACTCCCTTCTGACTCAGCGTGGAAATATCATATCGCGGCTGGTTCTCTAGATTTATGCCTTCCTGAGGCCAGAGTCCATCCTTATGTCACTTCTTTACACGTCAGTTCTGAACAGCACCTTGAAGATGAGCAGCTTGGAAAAATATTTCTGAATGGGGAAATTACACACTGAATAAATGGGTAAGTAAGTAAATTAATGACAAGGAGTGAACTCCATGCTCTCTTTCCTCAAGTCTAAGATGCAAAAGTGTCCACATTCGATCTTGGATTGAAGACGCCTTTCATCGTCCGTGGATGTTGCACTTTACTCGGAAGTTTTCCTTGCTTCTTAGAATAATGGTGCAGCTTGTAATCAAAGGCATTTATTAGAGTCAATAAAACACATACTTTGGTATTTGATAACCATTCTCAAATTAGTCCTTTTTGATAAATATCACGATTAGCATGGGCAACCATCCCATTTCCCTCTCAAATAAGCAGCTAATTCATTGCATATTCACTCAACAAGGTGCTGATTTTTCATTAGACCCGCATTTCTGAAAGTTGTGGCCTTTCTCTTATTTGGGATTACAATGTATTTTTTTATTGTTTTCAAAATGAAAATACTTTTTTCCCCTCTTTTAAAATTAACACATACTTGTTGCCCAAAACAAAACAAACACAGAAACAAAAACCAAAAAACAAGTAGAAAACTGGAAAATACAAGCCTCATCATTTGGTTTATCTCCTTCCAGACGTCTGTGTATATATGTTGTTATGCTTGCCTGATATTTTAAAAAAAGATAATATTGTGCATATTATGTAATATAAAGATGTATGATGCATTTTTTATAAAAATGAAAAAATGGCCATGAACCAATATCCATCAATGAGGAACGATTAAATCAATTATGATACAGTGGAGAATAATGGGGCCACAAAAGTGATAACTCAGAGAGAAATACACTGAAATGGAATGATATTTACTCTACAGTACTTTTTTCATACAGTGTCCTTCCTTGTGTCTCTTAGGGTGTTTGAGAAAGGCCATGGGGGACGATGCTGAACAGAATCTGCAACATGCGAGTCACCTGCAAGTAGAAGGAAAAATAGTGGATAGGAAGAAAAGACATTGTCTTAAGAATGAATACTAACGAGCAGAAATAAGTTTGCTTTAGTAAAGAGCAGAAACATGCAGGCAGGAGAATTTTGTTTGACTCCTAAGCTAATCCTGATACTAAGCAGCAGCACTGGGCGCCTTGCACTAAGGACGCGGACGAGTCACTTCCTTCAGTTCTCACAGCAATTTTCTCGCGTCTCCACTTTTTAGATGGGCAGCTGCGTGCTTCCTGTGTACACCTGTGATTCTCAGTTGAGTCGGGCTGGGAACAGGACCCTGGGGGGTGAATCGTGCAGCTTTCTCCAAGAGCAGCAGAGGGCAAGGCAGCTCCAGAGGAGGGAGGTTCTTCTCACAACGCGGAGATGAAAGTGCAAGAATGCGCAAGCTTGCCACTGGTAAATGGAAATAAACTAAATGAACACTGCGTTTCTTTTGTGTTGCAGTTAAAAACAAACGTCTCTCCTGTGTGCTACTCGGGTATCTGAATATTTGGGTTTAAGATTTGGAGTCAGACAAACCTGGGTTCCAACCCAGGCTCTGCTTGCTGTTCATCTCTTCGGACCTTGACGAAGTCACGAAAATTTTGAATTTTGCATTTGTGTATTGCAGATGTGTCTCCTGGGGGTACTAAAAGGGTTAAATGATTTTCTGTGCCTAACACCCAGCTCAATGCCTGTCCCATAATGGTTACACTAATGCAGATTTATAATGAAAACTTGTGCAAAGCTTACCCATGTTCATAGCAGCATTATTTACAAAAGCCAGGTTGTGGAAGCAATTCAAGTGTCCGTTGAGAGATGAATGGATAAACGAAATGTGGTTTATACACACAGTGGAATAGTATTCAGCCATGAAAAGGAAGGCAATTCTGACACATACGACAACCTGGATGAACTGGAAGGACTTATGCTGAGTGGAATAGCCAGTCGCAAAAAGATAAGCACTGTACAATCCCACTTATATGGGGTACCTCAAATAGTCAAATTCACAGGGACAGAAAGCAGGATGGTGGGAGTCAGGAGCCGAGGGTAGGAGGGAATGAGGAACCATTGTTTAACGCGTGCATATGAAGTTTCACTTTTGCAAGATGAAGAGAGTTCCGGAGATTGGTTACGAAACAACATGAATGTACTTAACATGATTGAACTGTACACTTAAAAATGGCTAGGATGGTAAATTTTATGTTATGTGTGTTTTACCAGAATGGAAAAAAAACAGTTTTACAAAACTTGGTTGAAACATTTCATGTATTTAAAAAACTGTCATAAATTTTTTTATTGCCTACTGTGTATCACAGGCTGATGGAGGTGTGATGTCTCCTACTACTATTGTGTCTCTACCAATTTCTGTTTCTAGTACTTGATGGTACACATTCAGATATCATTTTACTTTGTCCATAGGTGTTTATGACTATCTTCTTTTATTTTTGGTGAGGAAGATTGGCCCTGAGCTAATACCTCTGCCAATCTTCCTCTATTGTGTATGTGGGATGTGGCCACAGTGTGCCTTGATGAGCGGTGTGTAGGTCCATGCCCAGGATCCGAATCCACGAACCCCAGGCCAACGAAGTAGGGCATGTGAACTTATCCACTGCACCACCGGGCCAGCCTCTATGACTGTCTTCTTTTTGTTTTGTTTGTATCTCTGACTGTTCGCCACCCCTTAACTACATTTGTGCGTATCCGCTATATCTTTGCTTATGATTTTTCCTTTTAAATATTCCACGATTTTGTCATAAAATACCTCTTTCAAAAAAACATATAGGTCAAATTTGTCTTCTTGCCCAGAGAATTTTGTCTTTTAATCGAGAATTTTCCAACTGACACACGTATTTTCAGAATTGATATGTTTTATCATTTTTAATACTTATTATTTTGATCCTTCATTATTGTCTCTTTCGTTTCTGCCTCTTGTGAATGGTTTTTCTTTCCTTTTAATTCTTTAATAAGATTAAAGTTTTCCTTATAGAAAGATTGCATCAAATTTTTATTCTCCAAATGGTTACTGAAACTTAGCCACTTGGAGAATAAAACGTATTTTTAACTTTTATTTTTCTGATTATCATTGATAAGCATAAACCATCTATTGTCTGATCATCGGGTGAAATATGAAATTTAGTATACTTCATAACTTCCTATCCCCCAGTTTTACAGTTTTGTAGATATAAGTAGAGATTTTATTTGGGTTACATTGCCTAGTTTCAAATTTAAGTTGTGCTGCTGTTTGCTCTGTGATCTTTAGCAAGTTACTTCACCTCTTTGTGTCTCGTCTTCCTCATCTACAAAATAGAAAAACAATAGCTCTTACCCCGTGAGGCTCTTGTGAGGATTAAATGAGATAATAAATATTTAGCTTTTGAGTACGCTGCCCGACATATTGTAAATACCCATTAACTGCTATTATATTTATTATGGTGTAATTTTCAGCTTTCAAGAATTATGTATATTCTTTTAAAGAACTTCAAAAATTATCTTAGTAGTAATTATTTTTTTAAAAACTCTCTACATATAAATGATTTGAATGCCCCCAGCTTGATCATAGGAAAAGGTTGGAAACATGAGACATTCCATTTAGCCCGTCAATATTTTTTAAGTTGACCGTTTCTGCTGCTGGAGGAGTGGTGAGATGAGCACACTGGTCACAGGTTACGCAGAGGAGCATAAATGGGCACAAAGGCAGCATGACAATCAATGTGCAGAGTCTTAAAACTTTCATACCCTTTATTTCAGTATATCTCAAACATTTTCTAAGAAAAGGATAATTTAAAAATAACATACAAGGAAGTTCAATGCAGTATTATTTATAACAGTGACATAGCAGGAATACAAATGACCAAAAATGTAGAAATAGTAAATATAGTAAAAATTACCATATATACATCTAGTAGGGCCCTTTGAAGTCGTTAAGATAATGTTGTAGAAGAGTATTAATGACATACAAAGTACTAATGACCCCCTTGCATGCAAATGGCAGAATGAGAAGAATATGTACAGAATTGCCTCTTTTTAACATAAAATTATATATGAATTATACGTGTGTATTCTATGTGTATATTTATATGTATTTTTAGAAAAATACTGGTTAAGAATTTACAAGCAGTGATTATTTTGGATCCTGAAATTATAAGTGATTTAAGGAAAAAATATTTTTATGATGAAATTTCAAACATAATATTACAAAGAATAGAATAATGAACCCACGATCCAGTTTCAATTATTAACTCTTGGTCAATAGTTTTATCTACATTCCCATATTACCCGCTCCAATCCCCAACCTGGAGCAAATACAGGTCTTGCAAAATCTCATGTGTAACAGTTCGGTACACACATTGAAAAGATAAAGAAAGAGTCAACAAACTAGCCACACTACTACTATCAAACTAATATAGTTGCCAGTACTCCTTAATATCAATATTGTGCTCAAATCGTCTCAGCTGTTTCATTAATACGTATAGTTTGGTTTATTCCAATCAAACTCCGAACAAGGACTACAAGTGACATTCGGTGACACTTGGTTTCAATGTTCTTTCATGTACATATTTCTGCCTCCTTGTCTCTTGCCTCCTCTGCTTCCATTTTTCCCTTGACGTTTATTTGCTGGAAAAACTGGGCTGTCCGTCCTGTAGAGTTCCTATGGTCTGGATCTTCCCGGTTCCATCCGCATCGTATGCACAGCACCTTTCACTACTTCCTGCATTTCCTGAAACTTGTAGCTGCTCCAGAGGCAAGATTAGATCCAGACTCAATTTTTTTTTAATGTCTTTTTTTTTTTTTGGAGGAAGATTAGCCCTGAGCTAACTGCTGCCAACCCTCTTTTTTGCTGAGGAAGACTGGCCTTGAGCTAACATCCATGCCCATCTTCCTCTACTTTATATGTGGGACGCCTACCACAGCATGGCATGCCAAGTGGTGCCAAGTCCGCACCCGGGATCCGAACTGGTGAACCCCAGGTCGCCAAAGCGGAACGTGTGCACTTAGCCATTGCACCACCAGGCCAGCCTCTAGATTCAATTTTTCAGCAAGAATACCCCATTGCTGATCATCACCTACATTGTTCTTCTATGAGGGGTTGCAAACTCTGATGTTCTCTCTTCATTTATCCGTCGGAATAATTCTATAAAGAAAATCTTTTCCTCGTCAATTATTTGATTGCCCCGAGCTATAGTTTGTGCAGCAAAAGCAAGATAAATGCTCCTGTCTTTCCCTTACTCACTTGTCTTCAGAATAACGAGTTAGTTTCCTAGAACCCTCCAATGATGATCAACACACTTTTACAGTATTATTATGAACACATGGATTTAAGTATATTTGGTGTGTTTGATCTATTGCAGTCATTGCTCCTATTCTTGCTCAAATTTTTCTGTCTTTGTCCAGTAAGAGACACTTCAAGTCGGCTTACGAGTTTTTCCGACATGACTTGTTTCCTGGAGAGCTGTGAGAGCGACAGAGAAGATGGGGACACAGACGAAGACCATTTGTGCCCCAGGCGGCCATCTCGATGTCGTCCTGAGGGGAGCATGGAAGGGACTTCAGCGAGGGATGGCTGGAAGGGAAGCGGAGTGGAGCTGCAGACGGACTTGCATTAGTTTAGATGAGAGCACGATGCTGCTGGTTGGACTGGGGACGACAGAGGGGAGGGAGAGAAGTGGGCAAATTTGAGAGGTATTCTTCCGGCGCTCTGAGGACAACCATCCTCATGAAACTTTTTCCTAAATTCTAGTTCTTTCACAGAATCTTAAAGAGATTTATTCACACCTTCAGCAGGTTAACCAGATGTGATTGAAGAGGAAATCCTGGACCCACGGGCTCTCTGCTCTCCATCAGCTCTTCAGAAATACAGAGTTTAAAGCACTGGTAAGTTCAGCACCCACAAACCTGTGGGGTTTGGACAGAGATAGGGGACACTTTCATTAACTTTCCAAGCAGCTCCTAACAAAGTGGAAACTCGAAAGTTACACATATTCCTTGATCTACTGTTATCTAGGCCAGTGTTGCTCAAAATAGGGTTTGTGAGCAGCAGCCCCTCCCGAACAATGTTCCGGACTGTGATGAGGTAAAGTTAGGAACTGAGAGTAAGTGTCGGAACTTTTATAGCAGTCTCACAGTGAGTAATTTCATGTCTATTTAAGAAAAAATTTTTTTAAACCCTGGGGACTCTATTTTCTATCTTTTAGATTTAAATTTTATAATAATTCACTTTTGTTATATTTTCCAAAATGATTGGTCAGTAATGGATTGGGGGAGAAAAAGGTTTTTTATGTTTTTTCCCACATAAAGTTTGAGAAGCGCCAGTGCAGAAAACGCTCGAACATCTCCTGCCTGCAGTGAAGTGGGAGCCCACAGTTAATTGTGAAGGGTGACTTTAAATACTCGTTTGATAAGAAATTCACCTATAAAGAAGTTTATGCAAGCAAATAGATGAAATATGAAAGCAACTATCTTTGCAATGTAGCACGCATTTACAGTCATTGTTAAGCAGTTCTGTGTTTTAGATTACAAACTCGAAATTGCAGAGGAGGAAAATGCCACCTATGAGATGTCCTGATTGCGTCCTTCCCACTAACACACTTGCTTGTTTTATACACGTGCACGGAAAGCGCATGCCATGAGCATAAGCTATCTGTGCAGATGAAAACGTGCACTCACTCTTCTTGATAGCCATTGGAAAGCTGACACACCGCTGCTTAATTTTCCAAGAAATACACGTGGTAGAAACACAATTACTTAGGGTCCGTTTCTGTCAGCCTCCAGGAGTCAGCACGAAAGAAAGCCGCTGATTTTACTGCTTTTGAAAAGCCTTTGTTTGCTGAGTCACCTTGTTAATAAAGTTGAAAGTACATATTGACAGGATGGAAGCTTGGCTGGGTCCAGGAGAAACGGGAAGACGTAACGGCATCAGGACAGAGCCGTCAGAGGGCCTGTGACAGGAAAGTTCACTTTGGGGAATCACCAGTTAGCTTTGCCCCGATTTCCCCTCTGAGAATATGTTCAACCACGCTCAGATGGCGAAGGCTTGGGGAAAAGTGTGCCCAGGACTCATTCTGATTTCCTTACACACCAGAGAGAAAATGCATTTGAGAGATTTCTTTCTCCCTCGAATTAAATTTCACACAACTGTTTGAAGACGGACTACAGTGGTGGAATTAAAAGTGGAGATTTTTCTAACGTCTGCAGGACAGCGTGCTCTTCCCGGGAAAGACACAGCACAGGGTCCCTTCAGCAGGAAGACGGACTCCAGACCCCACCGGGAGCTCAGAGGGCATCTCTTAAAGGGGCGCTGGATCCCCAGTCAGTGCTGTGTGCTCGTCCCTTATTGAGTAAGACTGTACCAGGCGATTTACATATTTATTAAACATCATGATAAAAAGCCAGTGGAGTGTCTTCATTTTGCATACTCTGGGAAAGTATAGATTATTTAACATTCATTAATGGTGGGACAATTTGTTATTCACTTGAAAAAAAGCATTGCATCCCCACCTCGTATCTTATAAAAATAATGCAAAACACTGTAAAAACTTGAGTGTAAAACGACGACAGCAGCCATCCTATAACCTGGGAATTAGAGAATCAATTTAATTAGTACAGGAAATTTAGCATCTTTAAGGAAAAACATAGCAGTATTTAAAACTACAGGATATTTTTTTGCATAACAAAAGATATAAACAAAATCAAAATTCACTGATAACTGGGAGAATATTTACAGTGAGGGTAATTGATGTATCAGTTGGGATGATTTCGGCTGCAACTAAACAGACCATTCCCACCCCAAAACGGCCTGACGCATCTCCATCTTCATCACTCTTCTTTGGAGGCAGCGTATCTCGTGGAAGGCCTCCACTCCCCCAAAGTTTTGCTTACATCTTATTGGATGTATCAGGACATAAGGCCACCTCCACACCAGTTACTGGAAAACAGAAGTGAGATTTCCATAACCGGGTTATGGACCGACATCAAATCCTTTCCTGGGCCTGAGCGTGTTATCACCTCCTATCTAAGACATTCAGGGTTGTGTCATCAAGGAAGAAAGTTGCGTGCGGGGTGGGGAGGGGTATCTGTCGAGTAGGACAACCACAGTGTTTACCAAAACGGATAAAGAGTAAATACTCTTAATAGCAAAAAGAGCTCCTTCAAATTGGTAAGTGAAAAGCCCAATGGAAAATCCGGTAAAGAAGATAAATAGGCAATTCCAATGAGAGAATTTTAAAAGTCCACAAGCCAGACGAGATTCTTAACCTTGCCCGTAAGTTGCTACAAAATCAAATACTACAAAAATTAGAAAAAGGGATAATATCAAATGAGACTAAATGGAAAAAGAAAATTGCTACAGCCTTCCTGGAAAACAACATTATTAAAATTTAGAAGAACTTTTAACCTTTGACCTAATAATCCACTTTGGGCGACCAACAGTAGACAAGGGGGTATGAACAATAATGTCTACTGGAAAGTTGTTTGGAGCGGCCGAATCAAACATCAAAACAACCTAACGTCGCAGCCAAAGGAGGATGGCGGAGCAAACAGTGGTACAACTGTGATGAGGGATATTATTACAAACAACAAGAGTAAGTCAGGTCTATGGTTGGGAAGGAGTTAGGAGGCAAGAGAAAAAAGAAGTAAACAAATTAAGAAAATCATTGAAAAAGTGCATCAAACTATATGTCACTGATTCTCTTTCCAGGGGTGAAAATTTGCAGCAACGTTACAATATCCAGGAAATACTCAGTTAACCTGAAGTTGGGAACGCCGGGACCCTAGAATTCCACCTTTAGAGACACGGGCTCAAGGGGACGTGTGGCAAAGTGTCCGGTGCAACTGTGCTTCACGGCAGACACTGGAAACTGCCTCGACACCCAACAACAGTGGAAAGGATAAGTTAATTTGTAGCATAAAGCATGAATATACTACACTTTTGAGTATTATAACACAGTGAAAATGAATGCATTAGAATTACACATAAGAACATATAGCAACTGTAAAAGCATTTCGAGCAAATGAAAGCAAGCTGCAGGATATGTACAGTGTGATAGAGTTTATATGAAATTCAAAGAAACAGTATTGTATACGGTTTATTTCTACAAAGAGAAACCTAGATGACACAGACACTTACTAAATTCAAGGCTGGGTTACCACCACTGGGGAAGCAGAGTGGGATGGATAATGGGATTAGGGCTTTAACTCTATCAGTGATGTTTTGCTTCTTAAAAAAAATGTGGAAAATTGTTGACACGTCAAATCTGGATATAGGCACATGAAAATTCACTATATTATTCTCTGTATCTTTTTTTTTTCTTTTTTTGTGGAGGAAGATTAGCCCTGAGCTAACATCTGTGCCCATCTTCCTCTACTTTATATGTGGGACGTCTGCCATAGTATGGCTGACAGGTCCCCATTGGGGATCTGAACTCACGAACCCAGGCCTCCGAGGTGGGGCAAGCCAAACTTAACCAGTAGGTCACGGGGCCAGCTCCTCTTCGTGTCTTTTTAATGTTTGAAATATTTTATAATAAAAATATATTTTAAAGAGTAGGTTTAGATTCACTCCCCTTCTTTATTAATCCCTGAGATTTGTTCCTTTCACTCCCTGGTTTTCCACTTTGACTTTAAGAACTCGTATTTTTAGGAAAGTAATAACAAAGCAACAAAACCAGTATTCAGACAGAAACTGAACTTAATATCTAATAAATTAATCCATACCCAGGCATTGCTTGATTTTGAAATAAATTCCCTGGATCACCTGAAACATCATTCAGCCTCGTGTGGTGAAAATTCCTAATTGTTTCTGAATAAATAGACCCAGATTCAAACTACGGTCCCAATATTTACTAACCGAATGGTCATCGAGGAAATTATTTAACAAACAGAGCCTGGTTCCTTAAATGTCAATGCGATTTAGCGTAAGTTGGTGGCTATTGTGAAGACTAAATAAAATGTAGATTGTACGCCTGTGCCTAGCACAATACTTGGGCATTTGGCATTCAAAGATAACGGTAAATATAATAATAGCTATTATTCATTGAGGGCTTAACTATGCCCTACATCTTTGGGTGCATTGAATCTCCTATAAAGTAGATATGTTTATGATGCTTTTTCTTTTCTGACGCAATTAAATAACTTCCCAACAGTCAGCAAGCATTTGGAACTTAAACCGAAGTTTGTCTGACACCAAATTCTGTGTGCATAACCACTAAGCTATAGATGAGCAAGCTGTATGTGTTTTATTAGAAGTCTGGAAACTTTGTGCCCCTGCCCTGGACCTGGGTGAGCATCCCTCTGTTAAACCGGATAGCTCAGAATACAATCTTGGCAAGACCTGATTCCTAAGTGATGCTGAGCCGGCCCTGGTTTCTGCACCCCATTTCTTAAAGAGTGAGCAAAGCTTTTGAAAGTTCAAACCAAACACAAATAATGAGGGAGTCCGGGATCCTCCAGGCTTCGTGTGTGAGGGGGGTATTCAGGCCTTCGAGGCAGAAAATACGGGTTAGTCTCACCAGACCAACTGTCGCCCCAGCTCCACGGGACGGGTCCCCCCACCCACTTTCCCAGATGACTCCTCTCACCTGGAAGCACAGGACGGTGTCGTCGGTGGCTGCTCTTCCTCTTGCCTCTGTCTATACCAATACAATTACAGCTCCCTCCGCCTTCTCCTTCTTCTTAACTTTTTGAGTTTTGAAAAATTTCAAACATGCACAAAAGCATAGAGAGAGGAGCGTAAGGAGCCCCAGAAGGATTCATCCCATGATTTTAAAGACTATCAACATCTTGCCAATGTTGTTTCATCTAACTCCCCTATTTTATTTCTGGCTTATTTTAACGAACATCTAAAGGATCATTTCCTCTCACTCGTGTGCTGTGTATCATCTGTTTGTCCCTTCAACGCACTTCCCCCCTCGCAGCTCTTTGCTCTGTGTCCAAGGAGACTAGGCTGAGTCTGTACCAGGGGTTCCTTGGCCTCTGGGTTCCAATGGATGGTAAATGGGGAGCATCAGCAAGATATGGAAGGAGGGAGGGTGAGGTTGGGCATTTATTTCCCCAGCTCCACCTGTTGGGTCCCAATGCGTCGGCTACATCCCTATACCGAAGTTACTGCTCTTGTCAGGCAGCCCTCACCATACAGCTCTCCCCGGATTCTTCTAATCATCAGTCAGTGTGCTGTCTTTTCCTGCTGGGATCCTGACTGGTCCATCCCCACCCTCAGCCTCTGAGCCTGTCTTTATCCCCATACATTAGTGTCTTAGTTCCTTCAGCCTGCTTATAACAACAATACCATAGACAGCGTGGCTGATAAATGACAGAGATTTATTTCTCACAGTTCTGGTGACTGGAAGCCCAGGATCAAAGTGCCTCGTTTGTAGATGGCCATTTTTCACTGTGTCCCCACATGACAGAAAGGGCAAGGATGCGCTATGGGGTCTCTTTTATGAGGGGACTAATGCCATTCATGAAGGCTTCATCTCCCAAAGGCCCCAAATCCAAAAACCATCACACTGGGTATTCAATTCCAACATGTGACTTTTGCGGGACACAGACATTCAGTATATAGTACTTCCTATTATCCCAAGTAATAGTCAGTAAGCACACACTACACTAAGATTGGAACTGAATGCTGACCCTAGACCCGTTCTCTGGCATCCGCCACACCCAGAAGGACTGGCTAACCTCTCTTCTTGAATTCCTTTTGCCAATGACATCGCTCAGAATTCTGTGATCTCACCAACTCGGCCAGAGTTATATTTTTTTAAATGCAGTTCGGACCATTGAAAGCTTTGGTAGTTCTCCGAGTTCTGAAGAATTGAGGCGTTATCATCTGTACATGTATGTGTGTTAGGACGAGCCATTTATATCCTCTAAACAATGACTACTGTGAAATTTGAAAAGCTTCTATTTATGCGTGTGCTCATTTTCACCTAAATATGTTTAGGATTATCAATGTTTATACAAGATAAAAGGAGAGATTACTGATGGAGAAATCAAGTGAACAGTAGAGAGCCTAAACAAAACCAAAATCTGGTTCTTTAATAGATGGAATCTTAAATGTGGATGGCAAAGCTACGAAGGTTTTAGAGGAAAAGGCAGGATAATGTGCTTATGACCTCGGCATACGGGGGCAGTTCTTAAGCAAGACACATGAAGCACCCTCCAGAGAATAAGATCGACAAATTTCACTTCATTAAATGAAGACTGGCGTGTAACAAAAGGCCCATGAACAAAGGCAGAGACGATGTATAATATCTTGACTATATAAATATTTTTAACCAATGAATTAGAAAAAGGAGACGGCTCAATAGAAAAATTGGCAAAAGTCTTGAATATGCATCATATAGAAGAAGAAAGGAGTGACCAATGAATCTTATGAAAGATGCTTGATGTTATTTCTATTTCAGAAAAGTTAAAGCAAACTACAATGATATCTCATTTCATATTCATCACGTTGGCAAAAATATTCAAATGTGTGATCAAACATTGACAAAGACATGGAGAAACAGGAGCTCTTGGAACCATGCTGGAGGAAGTTTCAATTGTCAGAACACGATTTGAACGCAATCTGTCATTCTCCAATAAAGTTGAAGATGCACATCCTCTGAGACTTGCTGTTTCCATTTCCAGATGTCTCGCTGACATCTAGAAGGAAGACCTTGCAAATTAGCATCAGGAGACCAGAATCAAAACGTTCACAGCTTAGTAAACAAAACAAAACAAACCTGAGGAAAATCCAGATACGCATCATGGATAGACTGGATAAATACACTTTGGTGTATCTGCACGACGGAATACGATACAGCAGTAATATATAAACCCCAGCTAGAGACATCAAGAAGGATGCCACGCCGTCCTGGTCAATTAAAGGTAGTCAAAAAACAATGCATAGAGCATAAATGCCCTTAGAAAAAGTTGTTTTTAAAGTGCAAAAACTAAATAACAGATTGTTTAAGAATGCATATGCATTTGGTAAACCATGAAGAAAATTAAAGGAACCTCAAATTCCCAGGGGGACTTACTGTGAAGGGAAAAGGAAAAAGATGTCGGTCTTCCCTTTCTTACATGGAGGCAGGTTCCGAGACCTGGCTGATGGCTGGTCCTCAGCAGGGCATCCTTGCGGGTCCTGGGCAGCCAGCCGGGGCTCTGATTGTCTGGCACCTGGGCCTGAGTCTATTGATAGTTAAACAGGGTTGACATTCATCCTGGTATGTGGAATTTGTTGCCTGGTTGTACTTTTCCTGTTACAAATACTTGTTTTTGACGTTTGTAGCTGTAGAACTCAACAGGACAGGACAATCTACGGAGAGCATGAAGAGGATTTCTTTTTCGTCTTCCACTCTCTCCCAGATCATGAGCTTTGAGACCTCATTTAGGCAAAATAGTTAAAATTATTGACGAAAAACGAGAAAATAAAAAAATGAGACATTATGGTACCAGGGAAAAAGAAAGAAACCAAAAGCTTAAGAAAAACAGAAATTCCAGAATTTAGAAGTTAAGTGTAGGGAGATTAATGGGAGCAAAAGAAATATAAATCAGGACTTTGAAAGGTAAAATTAAAAGTTTAAAACATTAACAACCAATGGAAAAATTAAAACAATCATAATAGATAAAACCACCAGCTCGGACCTTACAGTGATCCAATTATGTCAAAGTTAAACTAGAAAAGGGTGAATAGTAAAAATTAAAAGAAGATAAAGAATGAAAAGGAAACTTATAAAGCAGATTAACAAATCAAAAATATGAAAACTTAAAGCTCACTTGTTATTCAAAAAATATTAATTTGGATCTTTCTACGCACCAAGAAAAGTGCTTGCTACTGGAAATGAAAACTCAGACCTTAAAGGACATAAAATTATGTCAATGTTAAATTACTAAAGGATCAATAATAAAAGGTATAAAATATTTAAGCGACAAATAGGCACAAATTGTAAATGATTGTCAAAATGAGCGATAAAAAGGATTTTGAAATCCTGAAAGCTTAAAAGGCTAAAATGAGAACAAATTGAGGCACTTTAAAAGAAATGTCTTGGTCCAACATTAGGAAACCAAAAAGCTTCGTGGTAGAGAGCACAGGCCGAGTCCTCACTTTCTGGGGCAGTGGCCCCAGCGAGCCGCCCATCTTCCACCTTCTAGTTTCTTTCGTGAGAAGGAACAAGCACGCTTCCTCCCTTGGGGGGTGATGAGTGTCAGATAAGGTCGTGAAGATACAGCAACAAGCACAGGGCCTGGCGGATGGGGCCACACAGCACACCACTCTCAACAGTTAACCGCTCCTAAAACAAGCCAGAGGTGGCTAATTTGGGGAAGTACAGGAATGAAGAAAGAAAAGCAAAGACAGATGCCACAGGAAGGCAGTCGGGGCTCTGCCTTTCCTGCTCTGTCAGGCTCGTGGCTGAGCCAACTTAGGACCCAGTGGGGTTTCTGGGGGGCAAAGAGCTGCCACAGGGAGAGGGTTATGGTCTCTCATCTCTTGCCTTTGACCTTGTCCAGGTTTGGGCCTCTAGCCTCTGCCCCAGATTCTGAAATCCTCAGAGGTGGGAAGGAGCCCACCCAGAAGGCAGCTACCCGCTGTGCCCGGTGTCCCCATTCCCCACGCCCCGTCATGGCAGTCGCCCTGTTTGGATGCCCTGTTTCCCGGCCCCTCAACCTACTAGGAATCTCTTCAGTGTCCTTTTGGGCCTGTGCTCCTCAAGGGGTAGAAAAGAACATCAGCCTTAACAGCCGCCCCAGAGGATGACCAGCCCACGTGGCATCCTGGGCATTCATGGCAACATTAAAACCTTGCCCTGGACGTGTCAGTCAAGGCGGCTGGTGCCCTTAACAGGGCACACGACAGAGACGGCTCCTTGTAGCCCAAAGCCACCAGCGACAGGGGAAGACAGTCGTCTGGGTTTGTTTTTTCTCTTTTTTTCCTGAACTTTACTTTCAGCTCTGCGATCTCACGGGAAAATAAAAAGAACTTTATTTTAGGATGTGAATAATTCTGGATGATTTGCACACTGGCGTTTGTGTATTGCATGGAAATATGTTAAAAGTGAAAAAAAAGGGAGAGCAAGTTGGCAAAGGTCTGTGTCAAATCGCAGAGGAGAACAACTTTCAGGGCCTGCTAAGTCGGAAAGTAATATCTTAAGTGATCTTACAGTCAGGAATATTGGCAACGTCCAGAGTGTTCCATTTTATCCTCCAGCGGGAGCCAAATTTGCAAGCAGATTTGGCAGCATAAAAGATCCTAAAGTGCGTTCTTAACTTTCCACATTTTCTTTCATGTAAAATGCCAGTACAAAAGTTAAAGAATTGCAGGAGGTTTACAGGGGGAAAGAATTCTGGTTTGCTGTCTCCTCAGCCCTGGAGGAGAGGAGAAGGCAGCTGCATGCACTGGCATTACACGAGAGAATGTCTTTCCTGTCTTGCTTTCTTTTTTTGTCAATATCAAAATTCTCCAGAGCATCTATGAGCCATGCCTAAAACAGCAGAAATAATCCCAGAACAGAGATTCTGCACGCTCTGTCGACTTGGAGCTGGAACTGAAAAGAAATATATTGAATCTGGTGAAAACATGGCGCTGAGGCCTTATATTCATAAATGTATTTTTCTCACACATTCCCCTTAAAATGACCACAGAGGAAGAGGGGTTTGTACGATCACTCGAATTCCAGAAATTTCAAAAACACTTTACAAACTATAGTGAAGTTAAGATGACTTTGGGGAAAGAGAATGCGCAGCCGAATTTCAAGAGAAGTGATTTAGTCCACGTGGCTCAAACGTCTCCCCTCCAAATTTCCATTGAAATGACCAAAGAAATATGAAAACAGGAGGGAAAATCAGTCTAAAAACTTAAAAAGAGAAAAATGTTGCTGGTATGCCAGAAACTTTAGGGAAATTCTACAGGGCATACACACATAGGACCAGATTGAGGGGAGCACTAACCACTTGACTACCTCTAGAAACCTGGAGCTCACAGCAGCTTAGACTGGGAACGATGGAGGCAATGTCCCCATTGGAGGGACAAGGTGGATGTCTTCCGGTGCCTCAGCAAAATGCCTCAGAGTCACTGCTCTGCTCCCATGTCCTGAAGGCACAGACAGCAGGTGAGGGGCAGCCCCCTGTGACCTCCAGGAGTCTTCACTCCCACTCCTGTCCCTGGGTTGAGTTTCTGTAACCAAGCTCTGAGGCCCTTCCACACCATCCCCAGCCTCACTGAACCAGAAAAGGAAACCATAGTCAAGTAGGTTTTGTTTTAGGAAGATAGGAACACTTAAGCATGATATCATTTATTAATATAATGGGTCAGCTTAGAAGGTCACGGATGTACAGTAATGCAATTAGCCTGATAGATGCTACCACCTGCCCTGAAAACATCTGTGATAAAATTCTACATTCATCTTAGTTAAAAGCTCTTGATGAAACAGGAATGCAAGGACACGTCCTTAATAGCATAGACGACGTCCATCTCCAATTGAGTCAACCTCATATCTGACAGTGAACCACACGAGGGGTTTCCTCGACAACTAGGAACGAGTTACGAGCGTCTCCTGTCACTATTACTGCTTAACAGTGGTTTTCCATTTCAGCCCCTTGTGATCAGACTAGAAAAATGAATAATATAAAATATTTAATAAATGAAAAATTACGTGTTTGTAGATGGTATTATCATTGGCATAGAAAACCGAAAATAACTAATATAAAATTTATTAGAACTGATGGAAAACTTCAATAAAGGGAAAGTTATACAACAAATACAAAGAAATGTAGAAGAGGATGTATTTGCTATACGCCAACAATACGCAAGTGAAAGGTATAATGGAAGAATGATTCAGCTTAGAGTAGAAGCATAAAAAAATCTCGTAGTCACAGTGACAGAAAATTTCAGGTTTACATGAAAAGAAAACAAAGGAAAAAAACCTTTACTGAGGAATGTGAAACAAGGTCAGCATAAATGGAAATTTTGCCTGAGAAGATACTATAAAGATCTCAATTCATTCCAAATAAATCTGCAATTTAAATGCAATTTTAACAATTTTTGTAGAATTGTTTTGGAAATTGAAAATAAAGGAAAACAAAAATTTATCTCAAAGAACAAATGATTGAAAACAGCCCAAATGAGAAGAGTAATAAAGGATCTTTTCCTACAATATTAAAAGAGAAGATAAAATTATGATGAAATACAGGCTACTTAGGAAAGTTCTTTTCTACAAATGACACCAAAGGCAGAAATCACAAAGAAAAATGAGTTAGATTAACTCAACAAAAACATTCCTTTGTTGTCAAAAAAACATCATGAGGGGCTGGCCCCGTGGTCGAGTGGTTAAGTTCGTGTGCTCCACTGCAGGCAGCCCAGTGTTTTGTTGGTTCGAATCCTGGGAGTGGACATGGCACTGCTCATCAAACCACGCTGAGGCAGCATCCCACATGCCACAACTAGAAGGACCCACAACGAAGAATATACAACTATGTACTGGGGGGCTTTGGGGAGAAAAAGGAAAAAATTAAATCTTACAAAAAAAAAATCATGAAGATAAATGACAAACTGGGGAAAATATCTGAAAACAAGGAGTTACTATCTTTAATATGTAAAGAGCTCTTCCAAATCAACAATCATATGAAAACACAATGGACAAATGGGCAAAGAATTAAAAAAATTTTTTTCTCAAAATATACTATCCAAATAAATAAATATTATTGGACCTGAAAAAAAAATCACAGAAACTAAAATATAAAAAATAACATTTACCCACATCACATTGAAAATAATTTGCTTGTTTTCATGGCACTAAGGGAAATGGGCAATCTTATTCATTCCCAGAGGCAACAAAATAACTGCAAACTGTCTCGAGCTCAGTTTCTCAATGCATCTTAAAAGCCTTAAATTTGTGAAATTGTCTATGATCTAGCAGTTCTGTCTGCAGGAGCTCTCCCCAAGGAAATCGTTAAGTCGAGAGTTAACCATAAGGCTGTTCTTCACAGAGTCCTTTCATGAATTGTGAGGGGGACAATAATGGAAAACGAAAGCAAATTATTCAATCACTGGAAAGTTGCTAAATAATTTGTAGCACAACCATTAAATTTATTAACGTCTCTTTTCAACATCAGCCCCATAAGAGCAGGGACTGCCTGTTGCTGCTATATTCTCGGCAACAAGGTCTGGCCCAAGCAGATGCTGACAAACACTTGTTCAATCAAGTACGCTCTCTTTCTTATTCGTAGAGTTTTTAAATATCAGGGGTGGTAACCTTTTGTCATCTCTATCAGGGTTAGCAGGCCTTTTTTGTGTTGGAATAGATAGTAAATATTTGATGATCTGCGAGCCATGTGGTGTCTTCACCGCTGACACTCAGCTGTGTCATTCTTGTGTGAAAGAGTGTAGATGATACAGAAATGGGTAGGCATGGCTGTGGTCCAAAAAAACTTTATTTTAAAAACGGCAGGCAGACAAGATTTGCCCTATTTCACATTGTAAATATTTTGCCATTTTGTGGCTTGCCATTTATTTCATGCTTTTTACGTTCAGACATTTTTGATTTTTATGTGGTCATTGGTATCAAACATTTTCTTTAGTTTTGCTTTATTTAGAATTTTTCCAGAAAGTTTCTCGCCATCCTAAATAACATAATTATTCTCTGAATTATTAAATATATTCAAATATATTGAGTTCTCATCCTTTTAGCTTTTTATTTTGCCCTCTAAGACACAAATTCCACATGTAAACTTTTATTGTGTGCAAATAATTTGTGCGTAAGGCCTTCCCACAGGGGTGCTCATCAGAAGGTTTATTCTAAGAGCCACTTTTAAAAATAATCTTACTCTCTGACAATTAGGAATTAGACGTATTATTAACATGAATAAAAACAAGTGATATGAAGTCGTGAAAGTGATCTTATAGACTATTTAATGACCAGGAAGTGTGTCCACAAAATATTAAGTGAAAGCAGATTACAAATAGCACCTGCAGTATCTCTCATTTAAGAGAATATCGGCTTCTATTTGCTGCTGGATAAATATTTGTTGAATAAGTGAGTGGGTGAATAAATGAATGAATGAGAGAATAGATAGACAAAAAATAGAGTTTTCTCTCTGGCGATATAGTAGCACACCTAACATGCTGGCTTTAAAAGCAAACAAAAAATAAGCAAAGCGTTCTTTTCTGAAGCTGGCACGGCTTACAGGAGGGGAAGGGAATATTTTTTGCTCTGAAAGCCACGTGAAGATGGAATTGCATTGGGATGAGCGTGTGTGGAGCTGGCTGTGCACTGGCCATTCCTGGAAACTGAGAACTTCCAGAATCGCAATGAGGAGGGGAAAAGAAAACCCTCAATCCTAAAGAGGGTAAAAAGAGAGAAAATGATAGAAAAATGGGACAAAAGGAAATGGTAGCAATGAATACAAATATGTCAGTGAATGTATTAAATTCATCAGTAAAACAAAGATGGTTAGTGTTGGTAAAAGAAACTGAGTCCAACTCTGTGTGTCTACAAACACAGCCTCAGATCCTAACAGCTTCTGAAGGGTTGGAGGTTCGGGGGGAAGAATACAAAGAAAGCTGATGTAACCACATTGAAAGCAGACAAAAGAGACTCAAAGTGAACAGCCTGTGTTTCCAGACAGGCTGCTGCCTAACAGTAAATAAGGTCAGATGGCACCAGGGCCCAGGCTCCCTTTCCCTCAGTGAGTGATGCTAGGAAGCCCCCTTCCCGGGTGGGGAGCTCCAGGGAGAACTAAGGAGCCTGGAGAACCCAGCTCCACCCGGAGGCGGCCAAGCGGATGGAGCCAGCAGCACTCAGGCCCAAACACCCCCTCTCAGTCCTTAGGAGGGAAATCCCCACGTCTTTTCCAACTACCAGGGGGCTGCACGGGTCCACGGGGCGGGCAGCACGGCCTCTGGCTGGCAGGAGGCAGCGGGCAGAGAGGGCTGGCCGACTGTCAGGCCTCCCGCATGTGGATGCTGCAGCGCGGGCAGCTCCTGGCCTCCCTGAGCAGCGACTCTGTGCTCTGCCCTGGGGCGGAGGCCACCGCCCTCTGGGCTGTGGCAGGACTGAGCTGACCTTAAGTGTCGGTCTCCAGGAAACAGTAAAGGGACCCTTGGCCAGACGGAGGCGAAAGTGCTCTGCAAACTGTAAAACGCTGACGGAACACGGGGAAGCGGTAATCAGTCAACAGGGAACAATTATTATCATCGCCACGAACCTTGTTACTAAAGCGTCCTGAGGGTACAGAAGAGCGTTCATTCATCTGTCTGCTCCGCAAAATTAGTTGCACTTAGATTTCCCCTTTCCTGCATTTATGGAGCAACTTCTTGGTACTGAAGGGAAAGCTGGGTCGTGGTTCAGTCGGCAGGAAGAGGAAAGAAGAGCAAGAGAACAGAGACGGGCATGCAGTGCCATCAGCGGTGTGGTTCAGGGCGAGGGCTCACTTCCTCGCTGTGCAGCGTCGAGTTTGTCCTTCAAGTTCTGGGATCTGGGGAGGGGACGACAGACAAACCCTGTGGCTTCCGTGTGGCTGCGGCCTGAGAGCCGGCTCCATGGAGCTGGGCGCGTGGGAGAGACGGGGGCTCTGAGGCTAACCAGCACCCCCTCCTCCATTTTTTGGCTGCTTTCTCTGAACACATGGGCCCAGCACAGGTGACTTTTCTCCGCTTCCAGAATCATTGGCTGCTGGTGCGTCAAACAGGAGAAAAGATAAACAAAGTAAATATTTTCCTTCTGTTCATTTTTCTTTAAATGTGGTAGGGAATAAAGGAAAAGTCGGAAGAAAATGTATAAGTAAACTTAGTTATTGACTTACTATTTTTTTTTGCTTCAGATGACAGAATCCTCAAGTTTTAGAAACCAAAGAACAGTCATTTTGACAAATTGAATGTTCTGAGTGATAGGGTTTTCTTTATTTTTCTTGCTATGTTTTATTTTTTGAAAATCGTTTACGGCTTTTGTAAAAATTATAAATAATCATTGTAAGAAATTAATCATGCATGTAAAGAACAAAGCCAAAATCACAGTGAAATTCACTAATAAAATTTGTACCTAAAATATTCGTTCACAAAAACAAACAAAAAAATAAAAACAACAAAACCTCTGCAAAACAAAGGACAGTGGCCTTTTCTAGAGTGTTTTTCTCCCAAGAAATGTATAGTTTTCTCAGAAGGATATTTTCATTCACCATGACCAGAGATGTTAGCAAATGACAGGGTGGCAATGAAGGTTTCTGGTTTAGTCCTAAGTTTGTCACTTGGTGTGTGACCTTGGGAGGGTCCCCTTTTTTTATCTGGGCCTCAGTTTCCTCGATTAGGAGACGAGAGGTTTGGACAGGATTCCAAGGTCCCTTCTACACACAAAGGTTTGCGACTCTGCGGTGCGTTGTTGCAAGTCCCCAGCAGGGGGCGGCATTTGCACAGTCGAATGTAAATTCCTCAAAAAGCAGAAGGGGGCTTGGGCTTCAAAACTGTCGAGTAAACCCCGCATCCCTCTCTGCAGAGGACCCCGGTGTGAGCAGGTGGCCATCGTGGTCCCCAAGCCCCCCTGGGAGGGAACCCCAGCCCACGAGGCCGAGGGGGCCCCTCCACCCCAGCTCAGCCTTCCCAGTCCTCTGAGAGAGGACCCGCCCGGCTCACTGAGAGATTTCTGGCTGCGGCTCGATATCTTGGGTGAGGATACTGTACGTCACGCTGCATTTACTCATCATTCTTTTCTTTTCCTCTCCCTGGAATCAGGCAGAGACGTCTGCATGGCTTTACATCTGAACGGGAGCCGTCATCTTCATTTGTGGTTTCCAAAAAGACACCTGGGACCTATGAGGTGCCAGCACCGTGGGACACGTGGCCACCCCCGCCGATGGGGAGCCAGCCCAGACCCGGCGCTGCGAGTTCACACGGCTCTGGAATCCCACAGCCACCCCACCAACCGAGTCCCCACTGAGTCCCCAGGTGGACCAGGTATCCAGGGACCCTGGGGACTCACAGCCATTTGTGTGCCCGTGACAAATGGAAGATCGTCAGAGCAAGGCTCCCCTCGCCCGAGATTTCATTTAACTGCACCCCCTCCACACCCAAACTTCCCACTGAAAATATTGCTAAGGCTGCTAAGAAGCTGTCTGACTCATTCTTTACTTTTTTTTTTTTTAAGGAAGATTAGCCCTGAGCTAATATCTGCCACCAATTCTCCTTTTTTTTTTCTGCTGAGGAAGACTGGCCCTGAGCTAACATCCTTGCCCATCTTCCTCTACTTCATATGTGGGACGCCTACCAGAGCATGGTTTGACAAGCAGTGCCATGTCCACACCTGGGATCTGAGCCACTGAACCTGGGGCCACTGAAGCGGAATGTGCACACTTAACCACTGCACCAACGCCTTATGTTGCCTCCCTGGTCAGGCTGCTAAGGGCTGGGGCATCTGTCAGGACGGGCCACTGAATATTCACGGTCCCCTCTACCTGGGTGGGCTGGAACAGAGAAGACTTGACACAGACGAAAACAGGGCCATGACAGGCAAAGGGGAAGACTAGACACACGGGGCAGGATGAGGAGGGATGTCCAGTCCACAAGGGCCGGCGCAGTGGGGCTGAAGCCTGGAACACGGGTGGACCCGGATGGTGGGGGGAGGCAACAAGAGAAGCCCCTGTCGTGCCAGCCACGTTGGGACAATTTCTGAGCTTTGCTGGTTTCACTGGAGCCCCAGGGTCCCAGTGTTGGGAAGTGTGGGGAACTCAGCGTTCCCCGTACTGTTTGTGGATGTGCAGACCATCACGTCTTTCTTTCTGGGCAGTTGGGCTCCGTGCATCAAAATACAAAATGCACGCACCTGTGATCCAACCATCAACCCACTTTGAGGAATTTCCCCCAAGCAGAGGAGCACACAAATGCGAGAGGCACCTCTGAAAAGTCAGTCCTCGCAGGACTGTTTTTAATAGTTGAAAATCAGAAAAAAATCTGTGTGTCCTTCAAAATGCAACTCAAGTAAGTAATGGTGTACAGGAGCATTTAATAAAAAGTCACGTGCATCACGTGAGGGACTCATGACATGTTGTCCAAGGCAACAGACAAGGTTTAGAACAGCAGCACAGAGCGGTACATTTCCAAAGTCGGCCACATGCACGTGCCGCTGAGAAGACGCCCCACATCCAGCATCTGAAAGGATCCCCAGCAACACGTTAAGAGAGCACGTGACGCTTTCCTTTTTATTTCACGTATCATCCTGATTCTTTACAACAAATGTGCATCCCGTTTTTACAAAAACTCTCCAGAGAAACAGAACCAACAGGATGTGTAGACAGATAGATAGATAGATAGATGAAAAGAGAGGGAGGGAGGGAGAGAGGGGGTTAACTTTAAAGAATGGACTCCCGTGATTGTGAAGGCGCAAGTCTCAAGTCTGCAGGGAAGGCCGGCAGGATGGAGGCCGAGGAAAGGGCTGCAGCCCAGGATCAACGGCCGTCTGCTGGCAGAATCCCTTCTTCCTCAGGGAATATCAGACTTTGTTCTATTCAGGCTTCCACTGATCGGGTGCGGCCCACCCACATTACGGAGGGCAACCTGCTTTGCTCAAGGTCCACTGGTTTAAGCATTAATCTCATCCAAAGACACCTTGGCAGAATAACATTTGGCAAAATACCTGGGGATCGCGGCCCAGCCAATAAAATTGACCCTCCTGGGCAGTGCTCAGCATGCACGACATCAGATTCAAAAGGAGTCTTTCCAGGAGCTGCTCTGGAGACGAGTGCAGGGGACGTGCAGGGTCACCACTCCGAGCAGGGCTGTCTGAGTGTTGTTTTGCTTGGCTGCCTAGAGAAAGTCGGGATGCCCCCTAAAGTGAGTGACTTGAAGAAGAATCTATAAACAAAAACAGGGAATTCAGTTCTTCTCTGACACTGAGCAAAATCTGAACTTCCCCGATCAGCTCCAGTGGCCAACCCGACAACAACGACAAGAACAACAACCTGCTGAGCCTCTTGCACGGGTGTGACGGGTTTCCATGCCTCTGATTTGGCGTCTTCACCACACGCCCTTCCAGGTGCTCCCTTGTCTCCTTACCCGAGTCTGACACCCCTTCAAGAAGCAATGGCTGCTGGTTGCTTTTAAAGCTACAACCTGCCAAAGTACAGCCTCTGTTCAGATAAAAAACAATTTTGCACTTTCTCAGTATTTTCTGTTTCCTTTTCGGGCCTCGATGCAGGAAAATTAGAACATGACTGGTGGTTCAGGTGAACTGAATTCAACAAGGGTCCCCACGGTCACATCGGTGGAACCCCCTGCTCGCGCTTCTTGGAGAAAAGCCCACAGTCCTCTGCTCTGATGCTGTTAGCATCCTTCCTCAGCTGCATTCTAAAGAGGGGCAGGGCGTTCACTTTGCAGCACCTGTGGCCCATGCGTGCCCCCGAGGATGCTGCAGTGCGGGGGTTCACGACGTGGTGGCATCGGTTTGGTCACTGCGGCTCCCAGGGGCCCTCTTGCTTTGGGAACCTTGACGTCCAGCTCTCCCAGCACAGAGGGAGAGGGAGCCTTTTGTCCCCAACTCGCTTCCACCAGGCTGGGTGCTGCGCTGGTCGAATCACAGCCTAGGAAAGAGCTGCACGCCCGGCTCAGCCCAGCCAGCCCTTCGCTCCATCCCTTCCTCTGAAGCTGGCTCCTCTCCCACAGGCAATGAGTCTTAACGACAAACAGCAGAGGCTCTAAAACTGGGATCCAAGTGCGACTCGTAGAAGGACCGACAAACAAACCCAGGAGCTCTCCAATCCAAGTGGCAGGTTGGTTCCTATTAGTGTCAGACACTGACAGCTCAGCGTTAGCTGTGTCCCTCCTGGCAGGAGTCTTCTGCGTGATTATTCACTGGCCCTTAACATCGCAGGCAGTTCCACACGGGGAGTCGGAAGGAGAAGGGATCTGCGACCCCTGCTTCAGGCTCTCCCTTTATTTCCTCCTGGCTTGTTCAGTCCACTGTCCTCACAGCTTCTGACTAAGATCTCTTTTCAGAACTGAATCCAGACGACGCAGACTTGGTCCACTCGGTTTGCTTGCCTTGGCCCGGCGGCCACATCTGTATCAGAATTCCAAGGTAAACGTTTAGTGTGGGGACGTGCGGAAAGTTGAGACGCTCACGATTTGCATCACCTGAGGCAGGAGGCTTAGGGAGGAGGTGACTTGATTTTAGAATCGTGGGCCATCCGAGCGGCACAGAAGATTGTCGAGTGCCGTCTGCCTCCCTGCGCAGGCCCTCAGGTCGCTGGCCCCACTCGGCGAAGCCCACAGCCTCTTCCCTTCCCTGCCTTATTTTTATTTGCACTCATTTCCAGCTAACCCAGCAAGGACGCCCATCTCATTATCCTGCTCCTTGTCTGCCTCCAATCCCCGCTGTATGGCGTCTTCACGACGGTGGGCCATTTTCTTTGCTCTGCTCACTGTCATAACCCCAAGTTTGGCACAGGGGCTCTCAAGAGACACCTGCCGAGTGATAAACGAATGCACAAATCTCAGTGCCTCGGTCCTGAGGCATAATAAATCTGATCTGATCCTATCTAATCGGAAATCACATAATAAATCTGATCTGATCCTATCTAATCGGAAATCACTCTCCAGCTCTTGGTTATCTGAGGTCTTAGCAAACACAAACCGGCATGCACCTGGGAAAAGCTGGATTCTCGGTCTCTGTGAGCTTGGCGTTTCAAGGGGCTTCACAGGCCTCTGCTGGGCCCTTGTACCCGGCCTGTGCCGTGCGCCACAGGGATAATAAAACATAATGACTGCTGAAAGAGCGTTCACTGGAAGCCCCCTAGGCCAGGGGGCCTGGGCGCTAGTCTGCAACACGGTGCCCGTCTGGCTGCACGAGAAACACAGCAAATCCTGATGGATGCACCTTTCTGCGACCCCGTCAACGCCACCGCCCCTCAGCGCCCTCGCTGTTCTTACCGTCTCTGACCACGGCCCCCTGTGGCCATTCCTTCTCCTCTTTACTCTCTTCTGAGACAAGCGGGAGTCCTTTGTTATGTAAATCTAATCATGGCCCTGCCTCGCTCTGACTCTGCCCTCGACACACCCACAGAGGCACACACGCGTGCACATACATGCGTGCACACGCACACAAGGCAGTAGGCAGACTTTAGGGGACTTGGGAGACAGAGGGAATCCATGTCACAGAACTCAAATGATCAGAAGTCAGGGTTTGATGTTCCTGCTTCTAATATTCTCTTTGCCGCGTCTGGACCTTGAGGACCCACCTCTCGCCCCTGCGCGTCCTTGCTTCCTTTCTCTCGCTCTCCCTCCCTCTCCTTCACACTCCCCCTGACTCCCCACATAATTCCTGTTCATTTCCACCGCAGAGCATCTCTCTGGTTGTCCTTCGGGATCTGACCCAGGAGCTCAAAATCCACCCCACGAAGACGTCGTGCGCCGGCTGTGGGCTCCTTGCTGTCCCACCTTCTCTAAGGTTGTAGTTGTTTCGCTCTCCTTCCTCCTCGCCTTCCGTCCATCCACCGGAGTGTTGGAGACGGCTTATCCTGGCTCGGCTGGCCTGATCGTCCACGTTTCTTTCCAACTCTGCGTTTAGTGACATAGTACAGGCGCCTTAAAATTGGACACGGTGGGTGTGTTTACCCCACAGAAAGCAGCACAGACTACACGTCAGGGCTTTTTCTCCCCAGAGAGCTGGTTGTTGATGCTGACCATCACGCCACTGTGTCTATCTATCTGTGATCTGTTTAGTCATATGCAACAATTTCTAACAAAATGGAATCACAATACTGTTTTACAGCCCATTTTCTTGGTGCACCACTGTTTGTGTTATTTAGTACATTCCTCTTGTACTTCATGATATCAGTTCATTGTATTTATTCAACCTGCCACTGGACGTTTATGGATTCCCCATATTTTCATGTGACAAACTACAATTAAGATATTTATAGATACTTATTTGAGCACATCTTTAACTATTTCAGAATTGGGGGTGAAAACTGGAATTGCTGGGTCTCAGGGTGTCTGTAGTTTCAGAGTTCTCCATCGACATTGTCGTGTCCGCCTCTGGAAAGGCCGGAGACAGCCCTGCGTTCACTGGCTGCATATATGTCCAGTTCTCTCCAATTCTCCCCCAATTTAATCCATAAATATAGCAAAATCCCACTCAAAATCCTAAAGGAAATATTTGGAGGAGTTTTACTCCACTAGCATAAAGTTCCTACGTAAGCATGCAAGGACGATCAGGGTAAGGTAGGACTTCCCCTGCTGGATGTTAAAATTTATTCCCATGCTTCATACGATCTGAGCAGCTGGCGCCAGCACCAGAATCAACTGATGAGAACGGAAATCCTAAAAACCAGCCTGGAGCGCATATGTGTGTGCTTCTGTGCACGTGTCTGCTAAAAGCCAGCAGATGCTAAAGGTGGAATTTCAAGATGGCGGGCAAAGATGGATTGGCCAAAGACTGGTGTCAGGATAACGATGTAAAGGGAAGAATTAAGCAAGATCTCTCTTCAACCTTACAACAAAACAAAACAAAACATTTTAGATAACTTAAGTGAAATCTAGATAAAAACATAAAACATAGGTGAACTTATATAATTAAGAGGTAGGGACGGCCTAAGTATGGTTTTAAAGCTAGAAATTATAAACAAGATGATTGATAGATTTGCATTTCATAAACATTTAAAGAAACATAAAATAATTTTAAAAACAATTGGAAAAATAAAAAATATACTTATAAAATATATGGCAAACAATGAGTCAGTATGTATAATATACTAAAAGCTCCTACAAATTAATAAGAAAAGTGTAGAAAAACTGGAGAATAACATAACAATCAATTTGGAAATGAAAAATAATTTCTCTCCTGTATAAAGAATTGAAAATTGTTTTTATGATATGTACAATGGTATTCTCTTTGTCTTATTTGCTATAGATGTGTTATATTCAGTTATTTTAATTTTCTTTCCATTTTTCAGTTTTTCTTATATAAAATATTTTTGTTTTATGTAAGTGTAATTCATTGAGCATTAATTTCATGACTTTTCTGTCCTGTCTAGAAATCTCATCATCAATTTGATTTAACTGATAAATTAAATATATAATTCGTTTTTGTAATTCATTTTTATAATTAAATATTTCATTTTTATAATTAAACACATTTGGAATTTATTTTATATGCTATGGGATGTGGAGCTAATTTTATTCAAGGCTGTCCCTTAATAATCCTAATATAATGCATTAGATGTTTACTCTTTTTCTATCATATATTAATGGACATTCATTTATTCATTCAACGCAGTTTATCGAAAGTTTTGGTGGGCTATGTGGTTGCTTTATTAGCAAGACAATTTTAATTGTCAGTATTTTAAAACATATTTTCATATCTAATAGTATTACCAACCTCAAGTGTACCTCCTTTTCGATCTTTAAATACAGCTTCACCTCATTTTCCTAAATCAACTTTGTAAATTTCCAGAAGACCGTGATACACATGCAGATATGAGCACAGGTGTACGTGTGGATACTTGGGCATATTTGGAGCATATTTGTAAGCTGAATGGTTGGTTCAATGGAGAGAAGTAGTTAACACTCTAAGAATGTAGGGCAAAATTTATCTGGTGATGCTCCAGTTGGAATCAAGGGCACAGCCGGGTCGGTCAACCTTGGAGAAAATACCTAAGACGGCTTTGGTGTCAGGAGAGAGGAGGTAAGGAAGGAGGGAAAGTTACGGGGTTACCCCAGGAGGGAGTCCGGGGCACCATCCTCTGAGACGGCAGCCTTCCTAGGAACTGGGAGATAAGGGGCTCGACAGGATGCAAAAGAGGCTATTTCCACCGGAGAGATTTTCAAAAAAAGTCATGTCACAAAGGGGACATTTTGCAGAGAAATAGAAGCGTTGGTGACAATAGGGAGGAAGGAGCATCCTTTTTGCAAACAATCCACACCTGAGAGGGGCTGGCGAGCACACGGTGATATTAGAGAGAAACTGGAGATCGTCCCGGGGAAGATGGCATGGCCTCGATTCCACGATTATATAACATTTCAATAATGCATGTGCTGGCTGCACTCAAAGAACAAAAATTCCCTATTTTCAGCATAAACAGATGAACGCTGGCTGCTGCATACCAATTTCTGGTGCATCTTTGGGTTTTAATGAACATACCTCCAGGAAAGATGTGAAGTGGATGCTGAGTGTGAGGCCTCTGACGTTGCCACAGGGAACTTTCTTCTCACCAGGAGTAGAATTCTGTGAGCAAAAGTAGAGAAAAAGAAAAACACATGTTCAGAGCCTTTGCCTGTTTTTCAATCGAGTTGTCTTTTTTTGCTGTTGTTGTTGAGTTATATGAGTTCTTTACATATTTTAGATATTAACCCCTTATCAGATGTATGATTTGCTAATATCTTCTCCCAATCAATAGGTTGTCTTTTGGTATTGTTGATGGTTTCCTTTGCTGTGCAGAAGCTTTTAAATTTTATGTAGTCTCATTTGTTTATTTTTTCCTTTGTTTCCTTTGCCTGCAGAGACATATTCAAAAAGATGCTGCTAAGACCGAAATCAAAGCGCATACTGCCTACATTTTCTTCTAGGAGTTTTATGGTTTCAGGTATTACATTCAAGTCTTTAATCCATTTTGAGTTAATTTTTGTGCGTGGTGTAAGAAAATGGTCCACTTTCATTCTTTTGCATGTGACTGTCTAGTTTTCCCAACACCATTTATTAAAAAGATTTTCCTTTTTCCATTGTATTTTCTTGGCTCCTTTGTCAAAAACTAGCTGTCCATAGATGTGTGGGTTTATTTCTGGGCTTTCGATTCTGTTCCATTGATCTGTGTGTCTGTTTGTTTGTTTTTGACAATACCATGCTGTATTTATTACTATAGCATTGAAATCAGACAATGAGATCCCTCCAGGTTTGTTCTTTTTCTCAGGATGGCTTCGGCTGTTCAGGGTCTTTTGTTGTTCCATATGAATTTTAGGATTTTTTGTTCTATTTCCATGAAAAATGCCCTTGGGGTTTTGACAGGGACTGCCTTGAATCTGTAGATTGCTTTAGGTAGTATGGACATTTTAACTATGTTAATTCTTCCAATCCATGAGCACAGAATATCTTTAAACCTGATTTAAAAATGGGCAGAGGATCTGAATAGACCTTTCTCCAAAGAAGATATACAGGTGGACAACAGGCACATGAAAAGATGGTCAGTATCACTAATTATTAGGGAAATACAAATGAAAACCACAATGAAATACCTCATGCCAGTCACAATGACTGTTATTAAAAAGACAGGAAATAACAAGCATTGGAGAGGATGTGGAGAAAAGGGAACCCTCATACACTGCTGGTGGGAATGCAAACTGGTGCAGCCACTATGGAAAACAGTATGAAGATTCCTCAAAAAATTAAGAATAGAACTACCATATGATCCAGCTATTCCACTTCTGGGTATCTACCCAAAGACTATGAAAAAACTAATTCAAAAAGCTATATGCACCCCTTTACTCACTGCAGCATTATTCGTAACAGCCAAGACTTGGAAAAAACTTAAGTGCCCATCGATGGATGAATGGATAAAGAAGATGTGATATATATAGGAATACTACTCAGCCATAAAAAAGGTGAAATCTTGCCATTGGTGACAGCATGGATGGACCTTGAGGATATTATGCTAAGGGAAATAAGTCAGGCAAAGAGAGCCAAATACCATAGGATTCCACTCATATGTGGAGGATAAAAACAGCAACAATAACCAAACCCATGGATACAGAGAACAGACTGGTGGTTACGAGAGGGGAAGCGGGTGGGAGGAGGGCAAAATTTGTAAAGGGAGTCATTTGTATGGTGATGGAAGGAAACTAGACTTTTGGTGGTGAACATGCTGTAATGTATACAGAAGTTAAATTATGGTGATGTACCCCTGAATCTATATAATATTACCTCAATAAAAAATTAATTAATTTTTTTAAAAAGTAGAGAAAAAAGTTCAGGAGATAGTGGAGAGCAAGGCGAGATGATAACAGGCTGGGAGTTCCACTTCTAGAGCTCTTTTCAGAGACATGATCTCATGTGTTTTTATAACATTCTTACAAGATGAGCAGGAAGTGGTTATCACCATCGGAACTTGACAGAGACAAGGGTCCACAGGGGTCCACGGAGGTCAGAACCCTCTCCTAAGAGGTGGAGCTTTGTTACAATGATCAGGAAAATAAGGCGGCGGGTTAGCATAATCTCGAACACAGGTGTCCTTATTTTTAAATAAGCAGACTATCATCACTGAGACAAGAAAGCAAGATGTTTTACAATGCAATCGTTTTCATGGTGCTCACTGGATGCAACCGTCTTATTTGCATGTGTTGACAGAGACCCGGAATAGAGCTCTAACCGTGAGTCGGCACAGCCCCATCTCGGGATGAAAGGTTTCAGTTCATGGCTTTGCACCCAGGAGTCCCTGCTCCGAGGAAAGTGCTGCCTCCAGTTCCAGGAGCCGCTTCAGAGCTTTTTTGTTGGAATTTGGCAGGATGGTGGACAGATCAGTGCAGGGGCCAGCCCTGCAGATGGAAGAGCGGGTGGTCAAGTGATGGGAGACCGGAGCATCCGACGCTTTTGGGCAGAAGCGCGGCTGCAGCCTCCTGCAGGGAATCACCTCGGTGCACTGCCCTTCACAACAATGATGGAAACGTGCCAAGAGCATCGCCGCAGACCGGCGTGCTAACACAGTCTGGCTTTTGTGTGTGGACACAGAACGCTCGCCCTGATCTCAACAGAGAAGCACGTGTGAGGGGCTGAAAAAGCCCCCATTAAAGACCTTTATGAAGGCTCCTCGCATTTCTGCAGCTGAGCAGCAACATTAAACACACACCCCTAAAAGTTCGATTTGGAAATTTAACCTTTCACGATGGAGGAGAATGTGGGTCTCTTTATCGCCACCCGCAAAACCCAACGGCTCCAGTGTCAGGGGCTGGCAGCTCTCCCAAAGCATTGGGATTTTTTTCTCCCTGAAAAAGCAGAGCTGAGATTTTAACTATGTAATTGCAGGGCAGGCTGCAGGAAGAAATGGAGAAGGTTTGATTTTTTTGAAGAAAGCATAAGTTCTCCTTTATTTTCTCTTTTCTTTGTTTATCCCCAGCAGCACTGGCACAGTGCTCCAGCTGTCTGGCGAGCCCAGCTGCATCCCAGAGTTGACAGTAAGTGAGGTGCTCAGCCTGTGATCGGCCCGCAGTGAAGTGCTAGCTGGCCGGTCCCTTAATTACATCTTGCTTATTTCATGTTTTCAAGCACATTTTTCTCTAAGGTCCAGATTGCAAATATTTTAGGCTCTGTGGGTCAAATGGTCTTTGTTCCAACTCCTCGACTCTACCATTGTAGTGAGAAAGTGGCCCAGGACCATAAGTAAATAAGTGGACGTGTCTGCGTTCCAATAAATCTTTATTGACACACTGAAGTGGTGGGCCGGATTTGGCCTGCGGGCCACAGTTTGCATTCCGTGAATATTGGTGACCTGACGTTGCTCACCAGGAATGTAACGCCCGAGGAGGTTATGTCATGCTGTTTGTTTTCCTAGTCTCCATACACTCTAACTCGTTTTAAAAAGGATTTTCTCTTTTTGCTGCTAATTTTAGGCTCAACTATAACAATAATTATAATTCATAATATGTTCATAATAATCAACATTGGGTAACAACAGTTACCCCCAACCCCACTCTGGCTAGATATGGTGCTCCTTTTAGCTGACTAAAGTCATTCCCCATCGTTCTAGCAGAAATGATTCATTCAGGAAATAAACCAAAGGAGGATCAATGTCGCTCATAATCCATGAGCCAAGGATGTTGCTAAGAACGACAGAAATAGAAGAGTAGTTGGCTTTCTGAGGCTTGGTTTGTGCCAAGGCCTGTGCTATGCCCGTTAGCCCTGCCAGACAGTCACTCTCCTCTCATTGAAGATGAGAAAGCCAAGACCCAGAGCAGTTAAATGGGCTCCTCAAGGTCACACACAAGGTCACCTGCCAGTGCATAGGGCCCCACAATCAGAAGGACCCTGCTTATGCTTGGTTTCATGCTCTCTTGTCACCATCTTGAAAATCTTAATAGGTTTTGAGCAAAGGGCTGGTCCTGGTCACTCAGCCCTAACAGTAGAGTTGGGACTCAAACCCAACTCTGGCTGACCCGAGGGCCTTTTCAGAAATCTGTGCCCTGCTCACCATCAGCCCCCCAGTGACTGGACTGAGTGAAGACATCCACTTCATCATCGGGCCAGCTTCACTGGGACAATAGATTTTCAGGGGAAAGGTAGAAATGTGCTCAAGAGACCAAATCCATGTGACCTAAATAAAAGATACAAAACAGCACCAAGATCTGTTAAATCACGTGGTCCAAAAAATCACAAAGGTGGAGGATGTTTGCGTTCGTGTAGCGTGTCCACTTCCGTTATCTGACATAGTCCTTCTAATTTCCCTGTAAGCGGACCTCATCATCTCGAGTTTCAAATGAGGAAACTGAGGCCCCGGAGAAGTTAGATGACAAAGGGAGACAGCGAGGCAGGCTGTGGGTCGAGGTTTTCTGTCTCAGAATGAGAGGGACCCGCTGCTCCTGGTCTCATCGCAACATCCAAGTTTATAAGTGATTCCTGGAAAGAACTAGAATGACTTCCAGGTACGCACGCTCGCCCTGCTGTCTGCCTACAAGCAGTTAAAGAGAAGAAGAAAGCTGTGTTTCCTCTTGTAGAGCCCAGCTCCCTCCCGGCCGTGACAGCGGAGGATGCTGCTTTTGGTCCTTCCGGTTTCTCTGGGACAGACTCCCAGACAAGCTACGTGTGCACTCCAGTGGCGACCCCCATAAAACTTAAGCGGAAGCAGACATTTTTCCTGGAAAATACTCACTCTGATGTGGCCGTCCATCACACTTTACAGCGCTACCTCAGCAACAACACGAAGGGAGGCTGACTGCCCCCAGATTCACGGCACGGATTTTGGGCCCATCAATCGCAGGGAAAAAATGAGTTCAATAAAACTCTTTCTGGAATTTGAAGCAAGGCGAGAGCGCACTGGAGAAGGCCACAGTCCATAAGCCATAGCTAGCCTGTGAATTCTGGGTCCCAAGAATGAGCTGCCTTCTTGCTGGGGTGTTGAGGCATTCACCAGAGAAGGATGTGCGCCTGGAAGATGGCAGCCGCGATGCTGCAGCCCCAGCCACAGGCTCACTGGCAGAGCAACTTGCAGCAAGGACCCTCTGTGCCTGGAATATTCTTCACCCAAAACAATGTTGATAATGACACCCTCACACAGTGGCTGCAGGGATGAAGCAGACAATAATAGTAAAACGCGAAAGCAAAGCATAAATGTTAGGGTTTTTTAAAAAAAAAAAAGCAATCCGCAGACAGTCACTGTAATAACATAACGTAAATGCTGGTATTGCATTTGCTTCCAGACCCTGAAGGAGACCACATTAGGACTGGAGGATAACCTGCAAGAAAACCACACTGTAGGATGAAAGGACTCAGGGTCCCAGCAGGAGAGAGGCGGCACCGTCCGGAAGAGGCGATGGCACCGGGTCCAAGGAAGGGCCTATTGCAAGGGTGCAAGCGGGTCCGGGAGGCGGATGCGGGGATGGTGGAGCACCCTGGGGCGTCCAGCCGCCTAGAGGGTGAGGAAAGGACGCATTTTCTAGAACCTGAAGAGGGCTACGCTGTGGGAGAGGACCCGACACAAAGGAACCCAGCGGCTACTTGGTCCTGAGGCGGAGGGGACAGTAAACGCGTGTTCTGGCCTCAGCCGCCTCTCTGCCCGTCTCCTGCGGCGCCTCCGCGGGGAGACCCAGTCGGTACCCGGAGCGCAGGAGACCCCAGGGGAAGCCGTTGCTGAGACTGCCTGCAGGGTGCCGCCGGGCACGGGGGAGAAGGGACGGGCATGGGTCTGGAAACCCAGATACAGCATCTCTGGCCCAAGAAACAAAAAAGCAGCGATCCCCAAGTCTAGCGAGTCCTGCGCTCCTCCGGGCATCCTGAGGATGAGGTTCCCCGGGCGACCCTGATGGTCACACAGACACGGGAACCACAGAGAGATGTCTAAAAGCGCCTCCACCCCAGGCGTGTAACAGATCTGCAGCAACGCACGCGCCACAAAGATCTGGTCTCTCCAAGCGTTTGTCCGACAGCCTCCACCCGGTGCAGAACGACCACCGCCGGCCGGACATGCGCAGCGCCCGGGGTGCAGGGCTTGCTTTTCTGCGTGAACTTCTTTCCGCGGCCTGCAAATACGTGTGAGACAAAAAATTCTGTAATAATAGAGGAAATGGCGTAAGGGAGCAGATGTTAAGGGCAGGTCAGTTTTAGACAAATTCCTCTGCTAGAGACGGAAAGTGGGAAAGGAAGCGGCTCATTGGTGGGGTGGTGGTTCCGCCATGACCCGCTTTACAGACTGGCGGGTCAGGTCCGCGGGGCCGCACCGTGACCTTCCAGGGCTCCAGGCACTATTGCCTTCATGGGCCCCTTCTCCCTTAAAAAAAAATACTAAAAATGGCCAAGTCCTGACGTCCCTTCCGTGTCTCCTCCGAGGCGCCTCTGGTCGTTTCCAGCCCATCTCACCTGGACCCAGGTGATCAGGGAGGCGAGAGGGCCCAGGCACGGAACAGCATTAGCCCGTCCTTGAACCGAGAACATGAAATCAGAATCACGAGTCTCCGTTCAAAATCGTCTTTCAATAAAAGAAAATCCACCGAGAGAATCACTTGGACCTAATAGCGTTCGTTTATTCGTTTATTGTTATAATTCTCTTTCCTGCGCTAATAAGAATGTTGAAATAAAGAATTACTTCTATCAACTGATCAGCAAAGCTGATGTCTCAAGTAATATTGCATTTTACTGTGCTTTATCCTTCAGTTATGGCAGCAGAGTTCCTCTCTTGTGTTTTCTTGGCGTTTACAGCAAAGCAATAACGACTTGTCACTCAAATAAAATCCTAAGCATCTCGCCCTGTCTGTGGAGCCATCTGTGAGCCGTCTTCCTGCCACATCTGTAACTCATCTTCTCCCCTCTTCTCCTTCTCCCGGCTCCAGCCTCCTGACCTTCTGACCCTTGCTGTCTTCCTGACACTGCTGCCTCAGGGCCTTTGCACTGACGGTTCCCCCCAGAGATATCCACAGGGCTCATTTCCTCTCTACTCAGTTCTCACTTCTCAGAGAGAACTTCTCTGACCAACCCGTATAAAACAGCTTCCCACCCCGACCCCACACTCTCTCCGTCCAGCCTGATTTCTTTTACCTCCCAGCCACCTCTCCACATCCCCACCCTGTGGACAGAATCTTAAAAGGGCATGTAGGAAAAATGACTCCAGGACGCAGCCGGCCGAATCATGGATACACAAAGGTGTAGGAGAGGGTTTGGGGAAGACCTTTTTCTCCTGTGGGGACAGGTGTGTAACTAAGCCGTGACTCCTCCTTGCCTTCTGTCTCGAGCCTTAGTGTTGGAGGAACCCGTGTGCTGCCTGCCGTCTGGGTGGGGCTGGGGTGGCACACGGCGTGCAGACACCAGACTCCTGCTTGAGGAGCCCAGGTGCCCAGGAGCAGGACGCGCTGTCTGGCTCTGCATCTCGTCGCATTCCAGGGCTGCTCAAATTCCTGCCCAGGAGGCGTGGCTGCCTGAGAGCCAGGCTGAGGGGCTAATTGGAGGTCGCGGCAGCGGACCTTGGGGTAACCCATGGATGTTCCCCGAGAGGCAGACTCAGCTGCAACCGCCCATCCACCAGACCCAGGAGGAGGATGTGGTCAGCTCTCCAGCTCCGAGGGCTTGACGCTGAGGTTAGGACGGAGCGAGGGCCACGTGGAAAAAGGGAGGACAACTCTGTCCCGGTCTGCATTGCGCTGGCGGGCACGAGGTCAGCTCCAGTGGAGGGCGAGCAGAGGAGGTTTGCCTGGTGCGCGTGTGGAGTTCCGACTGTTTGGTGAGAACAGGTGCTCTGTCTACACAGTGGAGGGTATACTGGTGGCAGGAAGGAGTCAGGAGACTGTTTAGTTTGCTTGTTGCTTGTTTTATTTTTACCTGAATGTGAACAGAAGAGTCTTGAGCTTCCTGGAGCTCCTCCAGGGTCAGAGAAGGGCCCACTCCTTCTCTGAATATATCTTACAAAGGAGAAAGGGAGAGAAAGAGGGTAGCTGCTTGTTCAGGACACCAGATCCACACTCCACTCACCTGCGTCTGACATTTCACATACATGTGTTTGCTCATCTGTGTCGTCGGCCCCCCGGACATATCCCGCTCTGAGGGGAAGCAGGCGCTCACTTCATTCGCTGCCCTCTCTCTACTGCCCAGACCTGCGGAGCCTGGCATGGGGTACAAGTTCAATCCACCTCTTTTTGAATGAATGAAAGAAATTATTTTCCTGCAGGACCTACCTTTGAAATGCATACTTTTATAAATGTATGGAAGTCAATGTTTGTGAAAAAACGTCGAATGAATAACAGGGGAGAACAATGCAGTTCCATTTTGTAAATATTTATTGAACCCTCATTAGGAGCCAAGAGCTGTGAAACAGACTGTCTCCTGTAGTCAAGGAGAGAAAACACACCCCGAAGTTACTGAGAGCTTTCTGTGGGCTCCTGTGCGACACTAAGGCCCCTGCGTTTAACTACTCTGCGGCCTGTCTCAGGTTTCGTGGTGCAGCCTTGGAAGATGCACACACACACGCACACACAGACAGACACACACATTAAAAATTTCACAAAACCCTGACTCTCTCCTGGTATTTCACTTTTCGTCATGCCTGCTCTTTTCTCTAGTCTCTTCCTTTTAATGCTCGTCACAGCACCTAAATCAGCGTCATGACGTGTTCACATGGGTCACAACCTGCAGTTTGAAAACCGCTGATGGAGAAGAGGAAGAGCCACCGCTCCCCACGTGAGCACTCTGCAGCTCAGAGAACAGAGTTCTAATCAACTTGCGTGAGTTAGAAGTTCATGCGGCCACAAGTCTATCACGAGGTTGTGACTTCTACCCCCGTTTTATAGATGAGGTAAGATGGCAGAGGCAGGCGGGAGAGCCGTGGAGCAAAAACTCCGAATCACCACTCCCTTCCTCCCAGGGGACGACGTACGCGATCACGTTTAGCGTCTTCAACCAACACAGACGAACAAAGACTGGGGGTCCACACCAGAGTGTAGGCAGGGGCTGTCTCTGGGTGGGGAATATGGATGAATTCAGTTTTCTTCTTCCTACTTATCTGCATTTCCAATTTTTTTTTAAAAAAAGTTAAAACGTTGTTTTGGTGATAATAAGAAAGCTTATAATATTTATCTGTTTCTGAATTTGATGACTTAATGTTGGAAAAATTCATCTTATTCAACAAATCTTTATCTATAGAGTAGTGATGTTGTCGTCATGAAAATTATGAGGACGTTCCTGCACTCTCCAAGCCTCATTTTTCCCTTGCCCAATTTCACCAGGAAGTTCTGATTAAAACAGGATTTAAGAGAACAAATTTCATGTAAAAGCATCATTCTTCGTCACAACTTACGTAGGACTTCTCCAGTGAGACTTTCATCCCTCCACCAAGAAGGTGCCAGACTCCTCTGTTGCACGGCCCCCAAGAGGGCTGCATTTCCCTTTTTAGAAAAACCCCACAATTACAAGTATCTGTTTGCCACCTGTCTTCCTGGCTAGTCTGAAGGTGACATGAGGACGGGAACCGTGTCCCCCTGTTTCCCAGCTGCATCCCAGGCCTGGCCCATCGTCCAGGGCACAGCAGTGACTCAATAACCATTTACTGAATGAATCAACATGTGAATAATGAATGTATCTACGGATGAATGAGTAAATAAATGAAATATGAGAAGCACATTTTTAAAAACTCCCATTTTTTCTTGGATAAAGTCCATTCAAGCTCTCACTTTGAACTGAAGCCTGAAGACTTAACAGAGACTTTGACATTTGCCTCGAGAGGACCAGCAGTGGTTTCCAATTTACTCGAACTTGGACGAAGAGGACCGGTGTTTAACATAAGAAACGTACGGATCTGCATGTTAGTAAGGAAGGTCTAACATCGGTGGATGCAGAGCGTTCACACAACGTGCGGAGTCTCGAACATAATAACTCTTTGGCCCCTTAAGGCTCTGTGGCTATAGGACGGACTCCAGAAGACTCAAAAATCTAGCTCTCGTTTACCCGCTGGACTTGATTCAAAATGCAATAAATATTTTTGCCTCAACGTTTTTCTTCCTTGACTGGAGAATACCCAAGTCAGGAAAGCTGAGATTTTTTTTGTCTTTATTCAGAATACTTATACATGTAATCCTACACAGCACTGGTGCTAATAAGTTGTGCCTTCTATTTTGGGAAAAAGTCAGATGGAAAATAATGGCAACATGGAGTAAGCATCAAATCACAGGTCAGATATAGGATTTTGAAAAAAATTGCCAATATAAAGAAGTACTTTGAAACCCTCGTATGCAAAACGTTAATATTCTTTCAAGACTGAAATAATTATCAGATTTATATATTTTGCATCCAAATAAGAAAATTGGTGTGTTCTGCATTTCAACAAAGTGCAAAATGATTCACGTACCTGTGCTTCTATTAAAATTATAAAAAATTAATGTTATCAAAATTATAGCCACATTAATTTTACAAACATCAGATGTCTTATTCACAAGTGGTTGCCCTACCAGGGTTTACTATCTTCCGTATTAACTTTTTAAACTAATATATTGACTTTTGTGGCTAGAAAGATGTGTCGTAATTGTGAAACTTGAAATGTCATTCAATTCCTAATGTGCAATATTTAGAGCTTATGGAGCAAAGACACATTGCATGATAATTCTGTGTTTTGTTTGCAATACAGCAAATTCAAGTTTAAAGAATGTGAAAATTTACCTAGAATTAGCTAAAATTACCTAGAATTAGTGCTGGAGCTGACATATTCAAGCTCTTGAGAGCTAATTGTGCAAGACTCTTTCCAGTGACATCAAGCTGGTAGCTTGAAATCAACCATGTTTAGAGTATTGACCCCAGGGAAACTGTCAAATTCTAGAAATCAAGCCTCTGTCTTTGGCGAGCTGTCTTTGGCGATACACATTTACTGACACATCATTGAGTAGAACAGAAAGATCTGTAACTACGATTGAGTTCTGCAGTATGGTGTACAAGTACCCACATTTTTGGTAACAAACCTCATTTTACATGAATCTTGTCTTAAGAAATGTTTTCCCAGAAGCACTTGACGCTACAGAGTCAGCAGTGAAGTGAGTTCTTGGAGTGAAGACGCTGTAAGTCGGCTCCTCCTTGAGTCGTGCTTACCTCACGAGCGAAAAGACAGATCGTCATGTCTCTTAACAAGTGTGATTCTTTTGGCAAAGATTCTAGAAAGTAAATCTTTTTTTAAAGTTCTCATTTATAGTCATTTTGACATGAAAGTTAAAAACGTAGTGATATATTTTCAAAGTGTTCAAACATCTTTGAGCTCTGGCAAAGTGCTCTTGTAACGTAGCACGTGGAAATACTCCTTGTTGATGTCGCTTTGTGCCCATGTCTTTCCAGACCAAAGGACACATTTTCTTGACTCCTTGAACCCACATAATCCCCGTGGGCTTTAGCTATTGAAGTGTTATATCCAACTCCAATCCTTGTGCGTATATAAAGTTTAGTAAACACGTAGTCACCTTAATTTATGAATTGTCACTTATTAATGAGTCTCATTGTCTGATGACTATGTATATACATAATTAGATGCTTAAATTATATTTTTTCACAACTTTTGTTTATTAATAAAAGTATGTAAGACCATAAATTTTCCTCTGACAGCAGCTTTAACAGCTTTATTTTATTGATTAAATTATACAGTTTTCATTCTTATTTTCCATATATTCTTCAAATTGGTTTTATACCATCTTACGGATGCTTGGGTGGATGTGTTAAAAATTTCAGGTGACAGAGTTTCTACAGTGTTTTGTTTTGTACTTAGGACATCTTCTTGAACCTCGTTTTATCTTGTCCGTTCTCTGTCGAGGTGGCGTAGTGACTCCTACTGGTGACAGCATTCTTCATTCAATAAATAGTTATTGACCACTTTCTACCTTCTGTTGTGGAAAGCACTAGAAATAAGGTATGAGCAAACCCAAAGATGGTCCACGATGGCACTGCATTTATATTCAAGTGATGGAGACAAAAAACAGAGATTGTAACCAAAAAGCTGTAACTGTTCTTATAAGTCCCTGAGGCAGTGATTCCGTAGGAGGAGATTTCACTTAATTCAGAGAGACTTTCACCAAGGAGATGGCACTGAGTTGGGAGCTGAAGAACAGAAGAGGGGCATGGGGTAGGGAGTGTTCCAGGCAGAGCTAGGAGGATGTGCAAAGTCCCTGTGGCAGGAGAAAGAGTCAGCTGCTCAAGGAGCTGAAATGAGATGAGTGCAGCTAGAGTGCAAATAACGGGGGCAGGATGGTTGAGACAAGGTGGGGAGGCGGGAGGAACAGGAGTGGGTGTTGGAGACTAGTTAGCAGACTACTGCAAGCTAGACATGATGGCAGCTTGGGTGAAGCTGGAGAAACAGAAGCAGATAAATTTAACAACTACCTAGGGAAAAAATCAGAAATGGGTTATAGTGTTGTATTGCTAATAGGTGGAATAAGGGAGATGGAGAGATCACGGATAAAGCTACTGTTTTAGGTAACTGAGCCATATTAGTTTAAGGTCACCCAAGGGATGTAGTGACAAAAAACCAGATCTTTTCATCTTTACTGTTTCTAGGCAGAGATTAGGCAGTGGTAGAATGGTTGGATTCTGCATTTGCATGATTAGCAAGTACTAGTAGTAATTTCTAGTTATCTTTTAAAAAGTAGAAGAAGTAATATTTCAGTGTTCACTGCTTTCTCAAGAGAAAGACAAGTTGATGCCACACCCATCTGCTTCACAAACAGCTTTTGTATTATTTCTAATTTGTCCTTATTATGTGAGTTGCTTGTGACTTTACATAATCCAGTAAGAGCATCATTGACAGACCTAATGCAACACAATTTTAAAATATGGCTTTCCTTTCATCAAAAAAAAAATTACACATAGAAGCTTTGGAGATGCTGGCAGTTTGAATTAAAACAGTTCAAATTCCATCTTAAAGCTTCCATTAAATTATCGATAAAAATATCAAATGGAGGGCTGGCCCAGTGGCACAGTGGTTGGGTTCGTGTGCTCCGCTTCAGTGGTCTGGGGTTTATGGGTTTGGATCGCGGGTGTGGACCCATGCACAGCTCATCAAGCCACGCTGTGGCCGCATCCCACATACGAAATAGAGGAAGACCAGCACAGATGTTAGCTCAGGGCCAGTTACCCCCCACAGCCCCCAAAAAATCAAACAGGGAAAACCCCACAAAAGCACAGAAAAAGTTGGGGTGAGAAAACTGTATGTACCATAAGGAAGTCAAGATATATATTTGGCTGTTTATCTTGTTAGTCTTTAATTCCTGAGTGAGAACTCGTGGAGTTAAAAAGGGATGTGCCTCCCTGGAGAGCCTGGGCAATGATCAGTCTTCAATCACAAGTTCTTTCTCTCTAGCTCTATACAGAGCAGGCCACTTGTTTGGGCTGTCGAAAAGCACTGATAGGGGAAAATCCTGTTCTGAAAAAAGGAACAGAAAAGACTCCTGGTTAACAAGGCAGCTCCTAGAATTCCAAGGCTGCCCAGGCATGGAGGGGACACGTAATTCTAGCTCTTGAGTCTACAGGAGTGGGCATGTCTTTGTAACCATCTCCGCTGTCATTCTCCCACGGCAGCTTGCAAGAGGCTCCGGAGGGTGTTCCTTTTTAACTTGAGGCCTTTTGAGCATCTTTGAGTAACTTCATTGAGGTGACAGGCACCGGAATTTTCGTGGGCTTCATCTCCCACCCCTGGCATGCATGTACCTTATCAAGACGTCTAAAGTGCTTGCTAATTGTTGTTCGTCCGGTACAATCAGTGGGCTGTCGTCTTAGTGGTGGGCCAGCACGATGTTCACGTGACGTCAAGATGATAGGATCTCTGAGGACTGTGTGATGACAGAGATCAGGAGAATCGAGACAAATCTGAGGCAACTGTGAATATACACTGTTGTCCCTACCGGGTGAGAGAAAACTTTTTTTACTAGTCCTTCCTTGCAAATTGATATTGGAGTCGAAATATTTTACAGAACAATAGCTGCAAACAGTATCCCATCCTCAAAGTTCTGTTTCCCAGGACCATTACTAACATTACATCTTTATGGGCTCATTCATAAAAGTTAAAAACCATAATAGGTGTTTCAACCGAGTGAATTTAATATAAGGAATTGTTTACACCATAGTTGGTATATTGGAAAAAAAAAACAGAGAGGAAACACTTAGGGAGCCCAGAAAAAAAACAAAAACAAAAACACAAGAAGCAGTTACCACCCATAGGACGGGGAGGGAAAAGGAAGGAAAACATTGGGTTATCAGAATATAGGGCTTTGGAGGCAGACCTCCACTGAGCTGGAACTCAGACCTCCGAGAAGGAGACATTCTTTGCTGCAGATGAAATAACTCTGAAGGTCCAGGATGCTAAACGTTCTGGAAGAGCTGAAAGAAGTTGGAGCCTGGAGCTAAGTTTTGCTGCTTGGAGAAGAGCCATGGCCGAGGTGACAGCAGCAAAAACAGCACGCAGAAAAGAAAAGAAAATTTCCCCTATCTCGTGCCTCCCAGGATCCCCCAGCCCTCCATCATGGTAGAACCTGACACAAAGTCATCTGGCAAAGAATGTGCTCTGAGTCCCAGAATCACAAGACACAGCAAAGAAGAGTGGATTTGGTGAAAGACAATTGGTAAACGACAGCCACGGCAAATTTTCTTTTGAGAATCTTGAAGAATATAGTTTGTTTATTGAGGGAGGAAGAGAGATATTTCTGAATAAGCTTTCCGTGATGAATTACCCTGGGTACTGCTTGGTTTTTCTGAATCAGGATCTAAGAGAGTCTTGCGAATTCGAGTTCAACCTTGAATCAGTGCAATTGCACTAGGTGGTTTGAGATTTGCAGTCACAGGCCTGCTGTGAGCATTTGCACCAAGTTGGACGGGGAAATTTACCTTTTATAAGTGACCGAGCAGAGCCAGATGTGCAAAAAGAACTCAAAGCAATAGCGTCAGTTGAAGATTAGCAAATAGAAATTCACAGTAAATTCAACCCCATGGTTCCAGCATATTGACTTCATTCAGGGCTCTCCAATTTCCAAATTCATTTTAGAATTATGAGGCTGTCCAGTCACGTTGATACTTTTGTTATGCCGTTCCTATTTCCCAGCATCTAAAATGTAGTAATTTAGCCCGTTACGCTTAGATAAACACCTGGAAGCTCTCTTGGGAAAGATCCCAAGTCTAGACAGAGTTAAAAAAAAAAACCCTCACATGTGTTTCTTATTATAAGAAACTATTACTCTACAGACAAGAGAAAATCCCCATGTCTTCAGTGAGTTGCCAATTATGTCACGTTTTGTGATGAAGCACTTATGACTAATATGTAAGCACTTGCCTCCAAAAAGTAGAATACTGAAAGGGAAGATAGAAAAGAAAAACGATTTTATCTAGACTGCTAGAAGACCCATTTTTTGCATGCATGCAATCCTTAGATTATGGGAAGGGGGAGTGACCCACAACAATCCACCAAGGAAATTGTGTTGTTATGTTTTATAATTTTGGCAACTCTACTCAGAGGAAACCTGATCATACCACTTCAGGTTGAATGTAGCGATCCATGCAAATACATTTAGCAACTACTGTTTTCTAGATTTTAAATTGAAATATAACTTCATCTTCTTCTTCTCATAATATAATAAGAAACAATCTATAATAATACTCAATTCTGGGGGAAGTTACAACGGCTAAATCAGAAATTAAAAATTTCCTTAAAATACAGTGCTGTCAAGAATGGACTCAAGGAGAACCAACCAATCACCATTTATATCACCCAGCTGTGAATTATGAATAAATGGCAGCTCTCAGTATGATCTCCGCTAACTTTTCTTTCCACGGCGGCCAGGACTCATGGTGATGATAGCCTCTGAGCCGGTAGATACAATATAGATCTGACACCTGATACCAAACTCCACAAAAATAGGGATGTGTTGACTCTACTCTGCTTGGGCTAAGATTCTGTATAGACAACGTGCTAAGTAAAGCTGGAGAGCAGCCAGTTACCAGGCAGCACTGTGAGAAGCTGGAACAGTCACTCAGACGACTCTGGGCCCCCAGAACAAACACATTACAATAACAACTTGAGAAAATAATCAAACCGCCTTGTACAATTTCTTTGGCAGCAACTCTCTTCTTTATTCGACTAGTTACTGGATCTCTGATCTTATAAACTGAAAGTTTCCTCAGATTAGACTCCCCCACTATTTTTCTCATCCGTGCCTCAAAGATCAAAAGAGGAATGTGTACAATCTGTGGGAAAAAAAACCCAAAAAACTGAATTAACCCCAATAGACAATATTCACATATTTATACAAAGGACAACAACAAAACATTGAGCATAGATTTGAAAAGATTCAGTAATAGAGAAAAGGACCATCTAATACCTCAGGGAAATATTTTCTTTTTGAAAAGACTCTAACCCAAAAGAAAATGCTTGAAAATCTCTCATTGCGTTTATGAAAGTACAGCACAGAGTCATAGAAAAGGGAGAATATAGGATCAGTGTGGTGCTTACGATGAAAATGGAAAACACGTCACCACGTTGACGAACACAGCAGGCAATAAGGGTGAAGTGGACGAAATCGTTAGTATTCTTGGTCTCATGGAATAGAACAGATTACCTGAAGAATTTATGTCTCCTATAACTGGATATTCCTGGAGAATAAACTTAGTTTCAGGTGTGGATTTATTCTGAAATTCAAATGGTATCATCAACTTTATCTATTTTGCAACTTTCCTTGTCTCTGCTCTTTTTTTACTTTGGCTTCAGTCTTCCTTAGTCTATACAGACATTCCACGTAGCTGGTAAGAGAATCATCGGAAGACTGAGGCCCACTTGCTTTTACCTCATGATGCTAAAGGAAAAGTAGAACTCAGATTTCCCCAAAATATCCTGGGGAAAACTCTGGCCTGGGAAAATCCACACACCCATATCTAAAAATATCACGGTGTCCATTGGGACACAGAACTGTGATTTTCAAACGTCCCTTCCTGTGTCTGGCATTGGCGTTTGATACCATAATTAATAGCCATGCCAGCACCACACTAGATTGAGAGGTTCCGCAGAGACCAGACTCACCCTAAACAATACTAACCAGGATGTGCCGCTTTGTGGAATCCAAAGAAATCGATCAGTGAATTAAAACGCATCATCATCAAGTTCCCCAAGAACTCAGGGGTAAAAATAAAGAGACAAAAATAATCAGAAGATCAGATATGCGGACTTTCGTGTGAAAGATCTAGTGTTCATAAAGGAGGAATCCAGAGAGAGAGAGAACTTGGAGAGGAGTGGGTCCCGCCGCTCAGAACGCCGCCGTCTGGATTCTCGTCCCCAGTGCAGCCGCTCGTGGCTTCTCTCTGACGTCTGGGGAAGCTGGACACCAACAATAAAGCATATGGATCTGAACCGGGAAGCCTCTCTCTTTTTTCTCTAATAGGTCTTTTGTTTCTTGAACCTAAAAATGTATTTTTTTAAGAAACAAAAAGATAGAAAGTTTCAATTTACCTTCTCCAAAACCTTGAGTTGTGCAAAAAAAAAAAAAAAAAAAGAAACAAAGCAAAACAACTTTGTGCCACCCCTTGGTGCTCTAACGTGAGCCTCAGTGCTCTCTTCCGTGGGACCTGCCTTCTGCGGTGGCCGTTTTTCAGAATCTCAGAAAACAGTCAGTTTGCAAGGGCATCAGGCTCTAGCTATGTGAGGAGCGCTCTTCACTCACATGAAGTGTTGTAGGAGAGCCGACAGGCGGGAACCACCAGCAAGTGTTCATGTTAGGAATCGCGGTGTTGGTTTTTTTTCCGATTTCTTTGGTTCAAAATTGCAGACTCCCAGCCACCTCCCTTGGCGATACACCAATGGTGACTCTCCTGGAAATTAGGTATCAGAGTGGTTGTCACTGAGAACTGAAACAGTGATTTGTACAAGTGGGCAGAGAGGGACAGACGGAAGTCTACTAACATGGTCTGTCAATGGACTTTGTCTCCAAGTCTGGAAACACAATTGTCTTAATATTTGCGGATAAACAAAGAGGATAAAATCAACAAGGGGCCTATGAAAGTATATAGCAGAGCAAGGAAAAGGGAAACACTTTTAGAATATGCAGAGGAAGACTGCCATCCGGAAAGTGATAGGTTTCAGAATCCAAAAGGAACTTTCTAGAAACCTTTGGCATCATTAAAATAATTTAAGTGGATATAGATTTTCCGAAATGGAATCATCACTGGTTGAAATGAAGAGATGAAAATAAATGACATGAATAAGTGGATGAGGTAAAGGATGATCATAAACCAACACGATCTCTGTAACATTAAAGTATTCATGGGAGGCATCAAAGGAGTAGATAATATAGGAAACAATTAAGTGAGCAAAATGAAAAACAGCTTTGTAACTCTTAGGCTTCAGAGGACATAGATAAGAGGGGAAACCATGAGAGAGAAGATTCTAAATATGAACGACAGCAAAAGCGTTTCCAACAGATGAAATATTAATTCTAGAGGAGACACTAGAAGGTGGAAGATAAGAAATACGCAAAGATATAATAGGAGAATTTCTTTCTGAACTGAAGAAAATAAATAAGCATTCCACTCAAGAGGATGGAAGGAAAAAAGAACAAGCACTAACACCTAAGAAAGCAGAAAAAAAGAGATAACTAAGATAGAAAAGCAATTATTAAAATAGGAAATAAAAAGGTAAAGAAGAGGATAAAATTAATAGCTGTTTCTAGGAAAAGAATAATACAACAGTCAAACTTTGGTCTGAAACAGAAATGCATAATCAACAATTTTAGGAATAAAAACAAGGACATAACTGAAGATACAGTATAAAACTTTGAAAAGAAAAAGAAGATTATTCATATTCTAGGCAAGTCAATGAAAAAGAAGTCCTTCTCGGGTTCAGGTGAGACAAAAGTTTTAAAGTACAAAGATGCTTCTAAAGCACAAAGTAAAATTCCAGCAAGCATCTGGGCAGAAATAAAACAAATCGTTACTTGCACCGTCACATAAATCAGGCTGCCCCACACTTCTCTGGTGTAATGATAATTTCAGAAATAGAGCAGTTACAGGTGTCCTGGAGGAGACAGAAAAGGTTGCGACATTTCACTACAGCCGTTCAAGAGCTTTCACGCTCCTGTTTGATGGGGGTAGAGATCTCACCGGCTGCAGAAGGACTCAAAAAACACACCGGGCATTTTGCTTGAAAATTTTATTTCAAAAGATAATCCTTCTAAAGAGAGGAGGCAAGTTTGTGAGTTTAAGAATCAGATTACCGTAGTATAAAAAGTCTGATATTAGGCACCAACATCAATTAATTAGAGCCACAGCTAAATATCTTGTTGTTACAATTGAAAAACCAATATTGTTAAAATTTGGCTCTTTAAAAGAAGATACATGAAATAAGAACAATAATCACAAATTCTAGATAACATTAAGACCATGGGAAAGTGAAAAAGAATGGGGATAGCTAACAGGACAGATGGCAAAGTAGAATGTGTCCAAGTTCTCACTGCCAATAAAAGATATAGCTTCTCACGTGACTCTGGGAAATACAGAATACAGTAAAAATCGTACTCTTTAAAATGTGAGCCTATAGAATTTAAAACAAGAGCAGAAAAGAGACGTATCTGAAGGTTATTGGGTAGCTCATAGAATCCACGGGCGGGCTGGGAGTGGAGGGCAGGTCCCGCAAGCAAAAGCGCCACAAACTTGTCAGAAGAATCATCTTCTGAGTTCTGCTCATGACACTCGCCGTCGCCACTGTTGGTGCCACTCACCGTGCAGCTGGCTCTCGGGGCTCCTGCTGCTGGTCCCACCGGCCGTTCACTGCTGCCCGTTTCTGCAGCTCCCGGACACTCTTGTTCCGTGGACTCTAGACTGCGCTCACCACAGCCATCACGAATAAACTGTGACTGACCAAGAGTATCTGGGTCCCTCCCTCATGAGTCACCATCTAACCGCCTGTTGTCGGATCCACGCCTACGATCAAACTACAGACTAATTATTAAAATTACTGACAACATTTTTAACGATCAGGATTCTGAGGACTCACACTAGAAACAAATCTAGTATATCTTCTGATGAAAATCTCTCTTCTGTTTTCTTAAAAAGCTACCCATATGGTTCCAGTGGCCAGCGAGGTCTAGGCAATGCTGCTCTAGGATCTACACCGAGGACAGGAGACCAGGGATGTCCCTGTGATCGCACAATGGGAACTAGCTGTTGGACAGAAGATGGGTGACTGGGAGAGGAGCCCGGTCCATTGGTTTGGGAGGAGGAAGGAAGGAATCCAAAGGCATACAGCATTCTAGAAAGATGTTTCAAAGTTCAGGGGTTGACAAGGGCAAGAATTAATTACGTAGGAGAAAAACTGAGAGCAGACATTCAAAAGATCGTGCACGGAAAATGTGAAAGCAGACACGGGGCTGACAGCGCCCAGGCACATGGAACTCAGGATGGGGAGCAGTCGACGTGAGGGCTGTGGGCAGAAATGAGGCTGTGAAGCCAGGTCCACATTCTGGGCTCTTCAGAGATTGAGTGAAGGAGCAGAATTGGTCCCTTCATGGCAGACCTGCTTTGCTGGTTTCTGACCTGTCCCTGCTCATCTTCTTTAAGCCAGAAAATTTTACAGAAGATTTTTCAGTGTGAAGAAAGGAGGTCAGGCTGTCGATGCCAAACACTGTGGCACTTTAGAGGACCCTATTGCTTACCTACAAGATTTTAATGAACAGTTTTCAAGGAATTGGGCAAGGAAATATTGTGTCAACAAAGTAGGATTGGAAACAGTTGACTCATATAGACGTGGCAAACATGAAATGGTCCAGGGGGATATGGAATATTTGAGAAGGACGAAATTAGACTGAGAAATTACATGTGTCATAAAAAGAAAAAGTGTCCCAAATATCAACGAAAACAATTTTTCTTTTCAACAGAAATCTAGAGAGATTAATGGGACATGCGATGTCGCTTCTAAAGGGGAGTCCAAAAAAGGAAACAGGAGCATTTCTGGAAAGAAAACCATTATAAGGAGTGGAAATAACGTTTTCCGAAAGAATGCATGTGCAATTAATGATGCTATAATTCATGCTGGTTTAAGAGTTCTAGTAAAAACGTACAGTTGTTAAAAGATAAGCTCCAGAATTTGGGATGGCACTTCTCGAAGGAAACAGCAGAAGCTGTTCATCTGTGAGATTCATAGTAGGTCCTTAGAGATGGGAAGGACCCTCTGAATTCAACAAGTTGACGTAGTTTTAATTACTAAGAAAAAGAGAAGGAGTCACAGATGAGAAAATCTGGCCCCAATGATAGGAAAGATGGAAGAAACTTGGTACGAAACAAGATGTTGAACCAGATGGAGAAACAGATGCAAAGGTGAGGCCATAGATTCAGCAGTGTCAATGGTTTAATTAATATAAATTGGTGCTAATGGAGCATTTTTTTTTTCAAGAGCACACATTTGAAAAGTGAAGGGTGAGGCAGAGCAAAATCTCCTCATGTTTTAAGAACAGTCTGTCTCACTTGATATGCTACATAAGGAATATTGTTATGTGAAAACAGAGGTTTACTCAAGGACCCTTCTGTGATGGCCTTCCAAACCTTCACTTATTTACTTCTTCATGCTGGAGAGTGAGCAACAGGAATTATCAAATACTGATCAATCACCTTCATCATGCTGGAGCTAAATATACAGCGCACCGTAGGAATATCATTCATTCATTCAACAAACATTGATGGAGAGGCGTCTATGTGCCACATCCTGTGTTGGACATTCAAAAATCAGTACGACACCAAAGCTTGATGAGTTTACTGTGTGGGAGAGACACATTACACCATAATTCCTGGATAATGTGGATAAAAGGCACAGCTTTCCAAACATGTGTAAGGAAACGAAGAGAGACACTTAGTCCAGCGCAGGAGGGAGGAGAGAGACGAGCAGACAAGGTTCTTTGGCTGGAGATCCCAGCGGTGTTTCGAGTTACAGACAGCAAAGGTGTCCATGGTTTGGGAAGAAAAGAGACACTTCAGATTTTAAGCACGAGATTCTTTCCAGTGTGCAAGGGAGAGTGACCTTTCTGAGGACCCAGTGGGCCTCTGTGGAGTAGGAGCCAAGGGAGCCTTACTGATGCTGGGGGACCCAGAAGGTGAGGGCTCAGAGAGTCTCCTGAAACCAGCAAAGACTGCGAAGCTCAGGGCTCTGGCTCCCAGAAGGCTGTTGGGGTGAAAGGACTCAAACACGGGACGCAGAGGAAGCAGGGCTGAGAGGAAGGCCAGGCGAGTGAGGACCTGGACTTGAAAGAGATGCCCGCAGCCAAGGCCAGGCCACCAGAGAACCAGCATTGCAGGGCTCGGACAGTGAGGGCTTCCTCAGACTTACCCCTTAGAGAAGGCTCTTTCTCTCCCCTCCTCCCCAGGACTCTGCAGGACAGACCCAGAAGCAGCCATGCGTAGAAGCTCTAACGGGTCCATGTGCTTCTGGTCTGCCCCCCTCTCCTCGTCCCTCCGTGCTGCTGCTGGCACTATACGGTTTGGACAGAAGAGGAGCAACTCATTCTCTCACATCGGTGGGAAGTGGTTGAGGACAGGGGTGGATGCAAATAATTTTGCAGGAAGGCAGGAGGTTAAAGGAGAGCCTGTGTGAAGCCCTCGGTCTTCTCTGCGAGGTGGGAGGTGAAATCCTTGCTGTGAGTGTATTAGTCTGCAAGGCTGTGTTAACAAAATGCCACAGACTAGGTGGCTTAAAAAAAATAGGAATTTCTTTTCTCACAGTCCTGGAGTCTGGAAGTCCGAGCCTGAGATGCTGACTGGGCTGGTTTCTCCTGAGGCCTCTCTCTCCAGCTTGCAGACGGCCACCTGCCGGCGGTGTCCTCATGTGGTCAGCCTCCTGTGTGCACGCACCCCGGTCTCTTCCTCTTCTAAAGACCAGTCATGGTAGACTAGGGCCCAGCCTTATGACTTAATTTAATCTGAATTACCCTTCTCCAAATGCAATCACACTGGGGGCTGGGGAGCCCCATGTACGAATTTGGAGGGGGGACACAATTCACTCCACAGCAGTGTGAGAGGTGGGTTCGGGGTTTGGAGAGAGATGCAGAATGACAAGAGCTGCAGAAGGGAAATTGACCAAGAGCAAGCAAAAATTGGGAGATACACGTATACCAACACGTGTAAGTTCAGTAAGGAACATGGGGGCACTGTGGAGTAACCTCAAATAGAAAAGAATCCAAGACAATTTTGTGTTTCTCACTGAGAGCGGACAAGTATAAGTTTGTCTTCAACCTAATTGCCACTTTTAGTCCAACCCCTGGTCCTCTGGATGGGTTAGAGGGAGGAGCTAGGCCAAAAGAACAGCCCCTTCGGAGGTCACGACCTTGGGGGAGACGGTGCATTCAGGCCCAAGTCCTTCTCTCGTGGGTAGAGGTGTGTTCTTTGAAAGATGTGGCCTGAGTGAAAGAGCGAGACTGTTCCAGTTTGCATCTCCTTTCTCTGCAGATCCTGCTCTGATATTGAAACCAAGCTCTCCATCTTGGCCTGGCTGGGTCTTGGCCGGGATGTGGCGTACTCAAGTCACGGAGCAGGTGGGATCCTAAGGTTGAATCCTTTTCCAGGTGTATCCACGAGGACGAGAGTGTTTGAAAGACAAGGAGATGGTCCTTCCCTGGAATTGGGGAAGGGAGAAAGTGGAAGTGGGCGCTGTTTTCCTTTCTGCTCACTGTGTCCAGTAGGTAGATCTTTTTTGTGCCAGCGCACCTGGCACGGAGAATGCTCAATTTGGCCAAAACATTCAGGTGGACCTGGAAGAAGTGGATTAAAAAGCTTTGCCGTCATTGTGTAACAGTTAGAAGGAATTACCACCTGTTTAGATGAAAAGATATGTAAACAACTAAAAATTTATCTTCTGAATGAATGAGGTAGGTGGGAGCCAGAAAATGTTTAGCGTGAAGGCCCAATTCTGAAAGTGAAAAATGTGTACATCTTTGTCATTGATTATAAAGTCCTTGATGAGATATAAAAAATGGTCAGTATTTTAATCAATTCTGTCATTTTTCCCTTTTTCAGATTCATTGATTTCTTGTTATAAATTTAACAAAAAAATCCTCTTTGTGTTAATTTGGTTTATTATGTTCTTTTTCTAACTTTTAGTTAAACGCTTAAATAATTTATTGTCATCTTTACCAGTTGATATTAAAGCAATTTAAGCTATAATTTTCTCTTTAAGTATAGACTTGGCCTTTACTATTGGACCAAAAATTAAGATATGTAATATTTTCATTGACATGTAGGGTTCTAGTTGTTATAATTTCAGATTATTTAGCAAACAGTGTTGATTTATTCTTTGACCCACGAAGGCTTTAGATGAATCTCATATTTAAATTTTCAAATGATTTTATTGTACAGTGTTTGTTTGTTTGTTTTTTAGTTAAATATTTCCTTAAATGCACTATGAACAAAGAATGTGATCTTTGCAATTTTCTTTATTTAGATTTTCTCTGTGACTTAGCTTGTAATCGATTTTGTACGTTTCAAAGGAATTTAAAAAGAAAGTGCATTTCAGTTCTTTGTTTATAAGAATCAAAGCCTATGTGTATATATTTCAATTTTATTAATGAGATTTTGAAGTTCCTCTATTTTCTTATTATTTGTTTCTTTCTGATGTCCAGCATTTATTCTCTAATTGAGGTTACAGAACTTTGGGGGTTTTGTTCAATTGAGATATTATTAATATAAAATAAAGTGCCTGGATCTTAAGTATTCAGTTTGGTGAATTCTGACAACTGTACTCGTCCACATAACCACCATCTGAAACAACATATAAAACACTTCCGTAGCCCCCAAAATTCTCTCATGCCCCTTTGCATCTGCCCGGAATTGAACTTCAGAAGAGCAATATTCTCCTTCTGCATCTGACTAGATTTCATAACAGAAACAAACGAATCACAGTGCCCCAAATCGGGGAGAGGTTTATTAATTTTATTCTCACGTAACAGAAGTCTGGAGTCCGACAGTCCAGAACCTAGTTCCCTGCGGGGCCTCATCAGCACAGTGTCCACCTTCAAGATGCCTTCTAGCTTCAAGGTGAGCTCTGCTGCTGAACCCAACGCACTCTAGAAACAGAAAGGAGGATGAAGGGAGGGCCAGGGCAGGTGGGTCCCCTCCCAGCTTTACAGCAGTTTTCCTAAAAGGCTGCTGGAAAACTTCCCCTTATATGGGACCTACAACACCCCTCTTCAAGGAAGGCTAGGAATGCAGATTTTTTTAAGCAGGGCATGCGGATACATTCCAATGATGTAGGGGTTTTAGTTGGGAAGAAGGAAGGTCAGGAAGAATGGCTATTGAATAGCTGCCTCTGTCGCATCACTCGGGGTCTGTGTGCTTCTGGTGAAGCCGCCATCTCCTCCAGCTCCCCGCCTGGAACGTGCGACCCCCTCCTAAGCCAGTCCGTGTCCTCCTTCCCCCTGGCCGCAGAGATTCGTTGAAGGAAGGGACAATCAGAACCAACAAATCTCAGTTCCGTCGCGTATGGTTGAGTTTTCAAGGAGGCCTCTCTTTTCCCACAACGTCTGGAGTGGTGTGGCACTGAATAGCTTGGCCACCTGGAGACCGTGTGGGAAGAGGCTGCTTGAAATGGGGTCAATGTGGGGAAAGTGAGGCCGAGAGAGAGTCAGGACCTGGGTCCCTGAGCATCGTCTCAGCCTCTGATGTCAGACCTCCACTGGAGTTTCCTCCTCTGTACTGGTAAATCCTTCTTTATTCTAAACCAGGTTTGGGCGTATTTTCCATCTTTGACATCTCAGCGAGATACGTCCCTATGTTTCGTGCGCTTAACAGATAGAAAGGCTGATGACCGCTGAGCTTCTCCAAACAAGGGTGGGCTTCCACTTCTATAAATTTGGTTTAACATATTTTACGTCTATGTTGTTTGTTTCTTAAAAATTTCTGATGGTTTACTTGTATTTGTTATATCTTGTACTTTCTAGCATTTAGGAACACATCTTTTTTTGTCCTGTTTACTCCTTTCTGCCTCAATTACTGTGTCGTAGCTGATATTGTCCTCCCACTCTGGCCTCTGCCTTCCTTTATTTGAACTCGTCCGTCTCACTCACAGCCATATCTCCAAGGTCAAGCACCACGCCTAACGCACAGTGGACGCACAATAAATATTTTTGGAATAATTTCATGGGTTTCTGTTTTAAAAGACAAATCTGAGAGACAGAAAAGTATGTTCTAACTTGTAATATCCTTCAATAGATTTGTTTTCCTCCTCTCTTGATGGATTTTTTTCTAATCCTTTATTTTGTTTCACTATTCGGAAGTAACGAATCCTACATCTTTTAGTCTTCATTTTAATTCATTTAAATTTAATTTAAAAAGTTTTAAGGACCATACTTCACTTTATTTCTCCCAACACCATGGTCTGAAGTGGAATACAAGACGTGTGGCCTCCAATCCAGGCCTGGGTGAGCCAGTTCCTTTTGTTCACTTGGGTTTACTGGGTTAAGGTCCCTCCACCTCTTAGGAATCATCCCCACCAGGTTTGCCTTCGGCTCATCACCTTCGGCTGATGCATGGAGCACCAGTGACATCACGGACGCAGTGGACGGGAGAGTTCACCCCACAAATGTGACTCAAGCTACAGTCAAATATACAAAAATATTAAAAACCAGCAAACAAAAAACTGGTGAGTTCTGATAAATAAATGAAAGGCAATAGTATATGTTAGAGAATATGAGGAAGCCATTTGGTTTACAGCTAATTCAGCCTGACCTTGTTTTTCCAAAAAGGCCTGGTGTGGTGTGTTGAGCATGCTCTGTGCATCTGCTTTAAATATTTACTATGTCCCAAAGCCAAGAATGATGCCCTTAGAGAGAAGGATATGGCTTCCCCACATCTGCATTTCCTTTAGGACAAGCTTCTCTCCCTAAATCAAGGATTAATTACCGACCTGCGGTGCTCACCTTGTGACCACTGACCTGCTGTGCTAACTAAGCATCTCGGGACTATTGTAAAAGGGACATTCCTGTCACTCGTGATGTCTGCTCTTTGTTCCAAGACAGTATATAGCCACTCTGCACACCCCACTTCTTTGGTGCCCTTCCTTTTGTGGGGAAGGGCTAGTCCTCAGTCCTGGATCATAATAAAGTCACCCCAGTTTTGATTTGTAGATTGATTACGGATTGTTTGCGTCAACAGTTCCAAGTTAAGAGGATGAAATAAACCTAAATAAGGGAAAAAACCATCTCATAACACGTAATGAAATGAATGTGAATTTGTTACAATAAAAACAAAATTCATCAATAGTAACCAATTTAAGAAGAGAGGGGGCTTTAATCTAAAGCTAGGAACTCCCCAAAAAGGTGACAAAGTAAAGAAAGAGAGGGTTCCTGTGTGCCTCCAGGACTGGCCACGCACTGCGTCCTAACCCGCCCTCAAGCTTGGAAGGACGACTGAGTCACCTTTTTTTTTAAATCACGTCTTTCAGTTTAGGATGATGTTGATGAATTCCCTGCAATTAAAAATGTGCTTCTTGGCTTTCTTGCAACCTCCTGATTTCTTACACTCATTCACTTCAGATAAAGATCTTCAACAGCTCCGTGAGGAGTTCCCTCCCTCGGATTCTGGAAAGCTTGGGGGCACGGCAGCATCCTGGTTGCGCATTGAGCCACACGCCATTTATCTGAAGAGTTAATCGCAGCCTGTACTTACAACAGGCTACAAGTAGCCTAAAATACGGGTCTGGTGTTAAGTCCCAACCTGAGCTCTGCAGGCGATCGGCAGATTCCTGGTCCAGATGTGGTGGAGAGAAATGTTCTTGCTGTGACTCAGACCGAATCATGTCGTTAGTGCTTCCCATTCTGCATCATCCGTGCGATGCCCTTTGTTTCCCCGCCGTTCATTTGCCCATCGTCATTGCCCCGTCACCTCTGGCTGTTAGAGAACAAACAAACAGCTCACTTTCTCTGTTATCAGTAGCCCAAGATTCATCCTTTATCTCTAGGCTCTCCATTTTTGAGCCAGGCACTTGGCAGATCTCTGCAAGCCCCCGCCCTCGCACTGGACCTGTTTAACACGGCGGGGCCCCAGGCCACGTCTCTCCTCCCCTCTGTATGTTCTTTGTTTCCCACTTTGTCTTCTCTGAGCTGCGCCCTGTGGCGGCAGCCACTTTATGTGACTGTACAACCACCCTGTCTTTTGTGAGAACACAATCGATTCTGGGTAGAGTTCACTGCGAAGGGCTGCGTTCGGTGAGGAAGTCGTTGATTTTTACAATACTTCCAGCGTCTCTCTCTCTCCTGACCATTTCCTTGTCTTGAGCACACGATGGTTTCATTTTGGTTTTTCTTTTGGAGTTAACCTCCCCAAAGTCACTCTCAACTTCTGCCTGAATGTTTAAAGACTACAAAGACAGGTGTGGGTCGATCACTTAGTCTTAGACCAAGGACATTTTACAACACTGTTCTGTAAGGAAGTTTTGGCCACGGTTTCAGACCATTATTTATAATCGCGACATGATGCCCCCAACGGTTCTAATAGTAACAGATGTACCAGGCACTCATTAAATCAAGGGCAGAAGAGAAGGAAACTCAGATTTTTTGAATCTCCACGTGTCAGACGCTAGACTTCTTTCCCTCATCTAATTCTCTTAACGACCCCAATGAAGTGGATATTGATCCCATTTTTCTAATAAAGAAACTGAGGCCAGTGTACATAACTTGTGTAGGTCACTATCTGATGATCGATGGGATTGTCCAAGTCTGTCTGATTCTAAAGCTGATGCGTCTCACACTAAAATATAATGTTTCTACCAGAACCGTAAACGTGAAGGGGGCCAGGGACCAATTTTTAAAAGACTTCCAAATGTTGAGAACATTCTTTCTTTCAGACGGCCCAAGGTTGCTTTGCAAGGTTTCGCTGCCGTTTCATAGCTAGGGTTAGTTAAGACAGGTCAGGGTCTGAGCGCCACAAGGAAATTCTTACTAAGACCCCAGGGGTATCCAGGAATCCACGTGGTACTTATTAGGCAGATTTTGCAAACGAATTGCTTTGAGGATTTCAGTGGAGGAAGTCCGTCTGGGAGACCCTTCTGCTCCATATGGGCCGCATTTCTCTCAATGGGGCCTTTGTTACAGCTCAGCTCTGGAGGGAGGTCAGGCCGTGGTCAGCTGAGGAAACCACCGCTGAGAAGTCTGGGCCCTGAGCTGTCATTCCCCCACCGGCTTTGGACAAGGTACAAGAAATCCTTTATGGGCTGGTGTGGTGAAAACTGATGGAAGCCAGCTTTGTTCTATTTTTGTAACGTATTTCTGGTTGAGTTAATTCTATGGAAAAAAACAGTCAGTGGGTTTGTGTGTTTATACAAGCCCTTCAACTCACTGCTTTGTGCCAAGTTCCCCGAGTCGGCAAGGAAGTGGAGCCAGACGTGCTCTGCGTCCTGGGTCCTCACCCCGGTGACCTCTTAATCTTTCTAAGTTTACCGAGCTCTCTCGCAGCAGCATTTGCATGAAATTGATCTCTCACTCCTGGCTTTTGGCAGGAGGACGCTTCCCTCATATGGAAAAGTGTTTAATACCAATTTAATGGTCTGTCTAGCCACTGTACACCCGGAGCCCCCTGCTCCCCCCTCAGTATCCACTGGCACGGAGCATGGAAATCCAGCTTTTAACCACCCTTCTCAAAACGCCCCCAAATTTTCTTTCCAGTATGTCCACTGCTTTTCGAATGAGGGTTTGCCCCAACTCTCTTTTAATCCTGCAAAGGGTAACTGCTCCTGTAAATTAAAATGGTCTTCCTAATGCCTCCATATTGTTTTTCAGCTTCTCCTGTTCTCATTAAACGTAACTGCAGACAGAAAGGACGGGGGTCTGCTTTTGAATTCGCATGAACCAAAGCAAGTGGAAATCACTTTGTTGGTGACACCGATAAAACGATGCCAAGTGTTTGAGTTTAAGAATAAAACTAATAAAGGTCAACAGGAGGAAAAAAAGATGTAGAGTGAGCATTTTCTGGACCTGAGGAATCAGACAGAAACTAAATGATACATTTAAGCAAATCATAGCATTATTTTGTCCCAGTTCCCTTAAACAACATATGTCTACATAGTGGAAAATTATTAAGAATGCTAAGAATGTTGGAAGAGTCGATATAAATGCAGAACAGTCATACGATGAATGTGGCACGCTATTTATGCTATGCTAGACATGATGCTTATATTACTTAAAGCTGAATTATTTGCTTCATGATTTATCCCTGGCCAAGTTTTGCTCTCGTGGACACTTGTTGCTTTGTTTTTTATTTTTAAGCATAGCTATTGTTTAAACTGTCCAATTTTTAAATTCATTGAATTGTAGTCAAAATGGCTGTGTTCTCATCCTGACTGCCAGTAATCCACTAAGCCATCTTGGGGGAACGACTTGCTCTTTCTGGTTCCTCAAAGATTCTTCTATTCTCTGAGCCATCTACGAATCCTTCTCCCCAGTGCGCTCCCGTTAGATTACGTGTCTTGAAAGGAACTGCTTAATGCCTGGGTTTCTCTTTCAGACCCACCAGTTGGTTTCTTATTTTCACATTTTAATATACGACACAAACACTGTTTTAGCAGCAATAAAAGCACAGAAAAAATTTAGAAAGTGTCCCTGAGGTCCCAGCTGTCATTATACATCGCCTTTTTCCATGTCTGGGAATTTCTTCCCCACATTTTCACATATGCATACATAACTTTTACATAGTTAGACTCACTTTCAGCAGGATTTATTTTGCTTTTCAAGTAATATTACATTGAAAGCATTTTCTGTGTTGCTGGAGAAGTCATTCATTCAACAATACCTTTTATATGGGCTTCTATGAGCCAGTTAATAAAAAAAATCGTAATTACCTTTTTAAAAGGCTACATAACATCTGCATAATATGCTATTAAGGAGCATCATTTAATGGGGCACAGGCTTTTATTGGATGTTTAGGTTTTCAATTTTCTGTATTGTACGTAAAGCAATAATGTAGGTCCTCTTGCATCCAGTTCTTTTCTCATACTGACAACTCTTCACTCCCATATTTTGAGTAAATTTTGTTGAGTATCATTGCTCTCTCAGAGCTTGCTCAGTTAGAGTAGTTCCAGGTGAAAATTCCTGGTCATGTGCTTACTAGTCCCACAACATTGACCGCGCATCTGAACTTGTCTTCTCCTCTGTATGATGTTGACATTAATTCCCACTTTCCCGAATCATTGTGAGGATAAAGTGCGATGGATTATGAAAGCATGCAGTCTGAAAACGAGGATCACGTAGACCCTTACTAGAATTTGATTTTGCCTTATTGCAAATTACATCTCAAAAATCCTAGAAATTTATCCTGCTGTCAGTAATATGTGACAGTACCAATGTCACTAAAATCCCAAAATATCATTTATATTATTCACATTCGGAACATTGATGAGGCATTAACCAAGGCCTTGTGCTGTGATTTTTTTTTTGAGTAATTTAAAAATTGAAATATAATTTATACACAGAAGTGCAAAATCAGAAGTGTGCAGCCCGGTGAATTTTTATAAAGTGACCATACCCATAAAAGATAGAATGTTATTATCAGCATCCTATAAGCCCAGACATACTTCTTTCTGTCATTACCTCATGACAAAGGTAACCAACATTCTAACTTCTATTACCATAGATTAGTTTTGTCAAATTTGAAGTTTTTATAAATGGCATCGTATAGTATGTCCTTTTTGTTCTTTTTACATTAGATTACTCACTATGTTTATGAAATCCATATTGTATATAGCAGTAGTTCGTTTATTCCAGGGTCTAAATATATCACATTTTACATGTCCATTCTAGTTTTGACAAACATTGAGTAGTTTCCAGTTTGGGGCTCTTATAAATAATGCTGCTGTGAACATTTTTGCACATGTCTTTAGATGGATACGTAATGCGAATTTCTGTGGGGTGTATTCCTAGGGGTGGAATGTCTGGGTCATATGGAATGTGATTGTTCAGCTTTAATAGCTATTTTCCAAAGGGCAGTGATTTTCATTCCCACAGATGTATGAGAATTCCAGTTGTTCCACATCACAACCGACACCAAGCAGTTTCCACCTTTTCATTACACACGTTCTGGTGCTGTAGTCACCCTGGCAGCCACGTGGTGGTATCTCGTAGTGGTTTGACTTTGAACTTCCGTGACGTCTAATGACCATGAGCATGGTTTTATGTGCTTGCTGGCCATTCCAATATCTTCTTGTATGAAGCGTCTGCTCAAACTTTTCACTCTTTTTTCTTTCCTTTTACATTCTTTCCTTTACTTATTGATTTTTACAAATCTATTATATTTTGGATACAAAGTTTTTCCAAATATGCGTACTGCAAATATGTTCTCTCAATCCGAGGCTTGTCGTCTTATTTCCTTAATGATGTATTATGATAATCAGAAGTTCCTAATTTTAATGCAACCTAGTTTATTACTTTTTTCTTTATGGAAGGCACTTTTTTGCGGTCTGTTTAAGAAATCTTTGCCTATCAGTGCTTTCTGATTAAAAATATTATTGGCTTATCTACAATTCATCTGGATTTAATCTTTGTAAAGAAGAGCAGGATCCAGTTTCAATGTTTCCCATATGGATATCTAACCAAAGAAGCATATTCATTGAGCCAACTCAGCAATATTGTGTCATCTTTGTCCTAAATCAAGTGATCGTCTAGGCGTTTGGTCTTTTCCTGGGCTCTTTCATCCATTTCATTGGTCCGTTTGCCCACATTCGTGTCAATTGCTGCCTTTATGTCTGCAGGGCATAATGAGTCTGACATCTGGTACAATACATTTTCCAACATTGTTGTCCTTCTTTAAGATCACTTTAACTATTCTCAGTCATTTGGAATTTTGTGTACATCTTAATTATCCATTTTCAATTTCTACACAAATAGTAGGATTTTAATTGATCTATTAAATCTACACGTCAGTTTGTGCAAATTGATTCTTTATAATATTGACTCTCCTAATCAATGGATATAGTGTATCCCTCTCTTCATTTAATATCAATAATATATGGTAACTTTTACTGTGGTCTCTTGCTAAACTAGCACATGCTTCATCTCCACCTTTTGAGATGATCACGATTTTCTTTTATTTTTAATGTGGTGAACTTCATTAATTGATTTTCAAATGTTAAACCAACTTGTAGCCATGGAATTAATCTCACCTGGTTGTGATGTATTATCTGCTTTATACATTGCTAACAGGATTCAATTTGCTAATATTTTGTCTGTGATCATGAGAAAGATAGGCATGTGATTTTCTCTAATGTACATGACTTTTTCTAACAGAGTTATACTGACTGTTACAAACACACACACACACTCACTCATCCCCGTCTGCAATTATGTTTAGTGAGAATAGAATGGACATGTTAAAACCATAATTTTAATTCATAATAAAAAGTCTCGCTCAAATAGAAATAAAAAGGAACATCCTTTATCTGATAAAGGGTTTTTACAGGAAGCTCACACCCAATACTTAACAACCCAATATTCAAAACTTTCCCCGTGAGATTGAGAAATATATAGAGATGTTCACTAGCACTATTTTTATTCAATACTGTACAGTAAGTCCTACCAGTGCAATAAGGCAGAAATAGAAATGAAAGTCTTAATGATTTGGAAGGAGTAAATAAAACTGTCATTATTCATAGACATGTGATTGTAAGCAAGAAAATCCAAAATAACCTACAGATAAGAAATTAGAATTGCTAAGTGAATTTAACAAGTTGTAATATAACAAGGTTAATATCAAATCAATAATATCCTTGTATAGCAAATAATTGGAAAATTAAGTTTAAAAAAGACATATTTTGCTGTATAAAAAAGTACAAAACACTTAAGAATAAATGCAATGCAAAGGAAATGTTACCACCTGGAAATCCACATCTTTAGGAAGGAATGAGTTGCACTGGACATGATAAATATTGGGGGAAATATAAAGAATATTTTTCCTTTCTTTTATTAAATCCTTTAGAAGCCAATTAACTATTTAAATAACAATTAAAACAGTGTATTTTGCTTTATAATACACAGAAATAAAATATTTGAAATAATAGTACAATGGACAAGATGGAGTGTAAATGAAATTATATTGCTGTAGGTTCTGATAGCGTACATGAAGTATTATATTAGTGCAGGTAGACTGTGAAAAGTTAAAGATACACATTATAATCCTTGGAACAAATACTAAAAATAACAGAGATAGCTGAAAAAACAATAGAAAAGATAGAATAGAATACCAAAAATGTATTTCTGAAATAAGGAACAAAGAATGCAGGAAGCAAACAGGAAATACACAACAAGATGATAGACTCTAGCCCAACTATATTGATAATTGCATTACATGTAAATGGATTAAACACTCTAATTAAAAGAGATTGGCAGGGGCCGGCCTGGTGGCGCAGCAGTTAAGTTCACACGTTCTGCTGCAGTAGCCCAGGGTTCACCAGTTTGGATCCCAGGTGTGGACATGGCACTGCACGGCTAAGCCATGCTGTGGCAGGCGTCGCACATATAAAGTAGAGGAAGATGGGCATGGATGTTAGCTCAGGGCCAGTCTTCCTCAGCAAAAAGAGGAGGATTGGCAGCAGTTGACTCAGGGCTAATCTTCCTCAAAAAAAAAAAAAGACAGAGATTTGCAGATCAGATGAAAAGCAAGATACAACTTCATGTTGTTTACAAAGAGACACACTTTGAACTTAAAATTGAAAATAGTAAGATAGAAGAATATATACTATGCAAACCATGTGCGTAAGAAACATGTAGTATCTTAATAACAAGAAAATAGATTTCAAGATAATAAACATTATCGTAATAATAAGAAGGTTAGTTTCTGAAGAGGGCATAATGATCCTGTAGGCATGTTCCCTAATAATAGTCTTCAAAAAACGTGAAGTATCTTTAGCAGGAACGAACTATGGTTAAACCCCAAACGTGGATGAATCTTGCAATAAACAACATCTAACTGACAAATTAAGTCCGGGTAACAGAAGTCAGAGCGGTGTCTGTGTGGGGCCATGCGTGTTGCTGGGGTTGGCAGCAAAGGGGCACCAGGGAGCTCTCCTGGGTGATGACAACGTGCTGGAGCTTCAGCGTGGTGGTGGTTAGACAGGAGACAAATGTGTACATTTCTCAAAATTCATGAAACACTCATTTAATATCCATGTATTTTATGGTATGTCACTTATACCTCAATGAAACTGATTTTTAGGCAGGTGAAAACCAGTAGAGGAGGCCCCGCTCGCCCCAATGAGGTCCCTTCTCTTTGCCGTCTTGGCTCCTCAAGTTCTGCACGCTTTCCCGTGCCTGCCAGCAGCTATTTTGTTATTTGTTTTTGCATTATACCTGAAATTTATATCTGTTCCCAGTGGGAGGTTGGGTCTCAGATGAGCTCTTCCATCATAGCTGGAAGCAGAAGTCCTGTTGCCAATTTTTTTTTAATTACTAGAATAATTAAACACTTTCCACATTTGGAGAGTGAGGTGGAGAAAAGGCAAGTGACTTACCCCAAGATGATACAACTTCTAAGTTGAGGATGAGGATCAGAACTCAGCCAGTCTTTGTAGAGTCCACACTTTTAATGACTGTGTTTGTGGAGAGGTGAACATGGGAGATGGGGACACTGCTGATGGAATGGCCCATTTACTGATATGTTTTCTGCTGCATGAATTATGGGAGGGAGTTAGGCCAGGATTTTCAGAAGGTAAGATCATTTGTCTTCTTGCTGCTGCTGAAAAATGTTGTTTTCTAATGACCTTTTGGCTCGTGGGAGGGAGCATTTTGGCACCGCCACTATCTTCTCCTGTAAACTAATTGAAACCTAGTCAAAGCCAAGCACAATTATGAAGAGAAACCTTCTGCCAAAAATGGAAAATGCATTCCACACAAAAGACTTTGGGGTTATCTGAGAATAGATAATGGCGTGTTGAGTGTATTATGTCATTTTTTGGTTCTAAAATTTGATTCAGTTTAGCGAACTTAACCTTAAATACAACTACCAGACACTTTTCTACTTCTTTAAAAATGCTCCAGTTGAACAAGAAGTCAAGATGCTCCCATCCCAGGAAGTTTTCCATCTTAGCTCTGGCTTGTCCGAGACAGTTCCACAACGTTGGCTTGCGTTTGTGGTAAACTCTTAGATTATGTCCCTTGAGTGAACATGCTTCCAAAAGTAAGGCAGATGAAATTGATATTTTTAAGGAAATATAAATTCTATCATAAGGCTGCAGTGAAGGGCATTATAATATAGAGGAGAGAAACTCTTCTCAAAGACTGATTTCTGTTCACCAGTTCAACAAGAAAGGGAAGGAATTCATTGTATTTCTCAGCTCACAAAGTCTCATCATCTCAGTTCCAATCGACATGACATATGATTGTCTTGGGCAATTTTATGGTGGGCATGCCTTTAGCTACCCTCTATATCAGAGCCTCAAACTTAAGTAGAGGAATCATCAAAGGGTCCACGATCTTTCTGGGACTGTCTTCCATAATTTGTATGTCAATTGTCTGTGTGCACCCAGATCTGCTCTCTAAAGCAGAGTGGCTGCCCCTTGACCTCCAGGATCTGGCTCCAGGCTCCCATGTCAGCTGATTGTCCCCCAGGCTTGGCTAGTGAGATGTCCTGGCTGGAGACTGGAGACCAAAGGCAGAGAGGAATCAGGGTATTTTCCCTTCCTTCTATCCTCAGGTGACTTCTCCAGTAGGGCCTGTATCTCCTCCAGCGCTTCGGTTTCTGTAGGACAGTTTGGCTAAGGTTTCAGCTTCTGTCTGACAGACCTTGGCTCCCGTGACCCAGGGACATCACCTCCACTCTGTCTGTCCCCCGCAGGAGTGGGGGTGGGTTCTTGCTGTTGCCAATCTTTGACTCATTTCACCTCAGTCTGTTTGGCTACTTAGCCCCTCTGCCGTTTACATAAGTGTCCCTTGCATTAATATTTCTTTGTGGGAGCTGGCCCGGTGGCATAGTGGTTAAGTTCATGTGCTCCACTTTGGCAGCCTGGGGTTCCGATCCTGGGCGTGGACTTACACACCGCTCACCAAGCCATGCTGTAAAGGCACCCCACATACAAAATAGAGGAAGATTGGCAACAGACATCAGCTCAGGGACAATCTTCCTCACAACCCCCCCCCCCCCAAATTTCTTTGTGGATAATTCTTGAAGTAGCTTCTTTTCCCTGGTTAAGTCTTGTTAAAAGGCCCAGAGCAGTACTTTTCCAGTTATTCTAGCATTGCCAATAAGGCACCAGTGTAAAGACAAAGGGTGTTAAGTACCCTACATTCTGAAGACAGTCCCAGAGAGCTGCTTGCAATGGGAATCGACTGATCCTCAGGGCTTCTCAAGGACTTCTTATGAGGGAGCAGAACCTCAGAGGCCATCCCACCACCCATTCCTAAGGAGCCTGGTGGAAACGGAGATGTTCTCATCGAGGAAAAGTACAGTGTACATGTAAAGAAACTTTCCCTCCCTCACACAAGATAAGACTACAAGAGAATAATTTGTAAAGATGGAGTGGATCTGCAAGAAATGAAGATTGGCCTTTTTTTCCCTTGATGGGTGTCACCTAAGGCAGGGGAATTGTGGACATGCCCTCACACTTGTCTAAGAAACAACAGCAAGAACAGGAAGGAGACGGCAGGGCTGGAAACGGGGGCAGGAAGGTCAAGTACAAACCAAGAAGGTGACCGTGTGGGAGCCATCTTGCCAGAACCCCACCTAATAGGTGAGGGCACCAAGGACCGGGCTGTGGTTTTAACCCAGGGGAAGAAGTCAGATCTGTACCATAGGGAGACCCTGGGGACCCCAAAGAGTCCACGTACCCTGAGTGCCTCGATAGCCAGTCATCGTAGCCCAAGGCACAATGACAACAAACAAGGGGAGGCCGGGGACTTCACCCTGCAGAGTAAGGAGACTTTCTCTACTCGCGTCTCTACACCCTGCCCGGAAGAGGGAGGAGCCTCAAGAGCAGCACCCACCTCCTCCCGCGGCCAAACCCTCGATGGAAAGGGCGGCTGATGCCGGGGACCACGGGGAGCTCCGTCTCAGATGTGCAGTTGATGCTTTAAGTCGATGCAAGCTACGTTCTCGAAAACTAAGATGACGGAAAAGTTGCTGAATCTGCTCAAGGCATCATCAAGGAGTGAGACACAGGGAGTAAGCCAAAGACAATCACGAATAGGAAAAAAAAGCTTATGTTTCTTCCGCAACGATTTCAGATTCTTCAATGAACCAGTCACGCGTTTGTGTGTTTTCTGGAGAGAGAGGACATGGCTAATCACTGTCTCAAAGGATCCACAGCGTGCACAGTAACGACTTCAAACCTTTATTACTTGCTTTGATGTCTCTCTTGAAGACCAGCCTTGAAGTTTTAATTTTATACCTAGTTTTTCCCTATCATCCTCTGTTCCCCTCGCTGGGCTCATCACCATCTGTTCTGATGTGTGTTCTATTTAACCCACTTTTGTCTTTCTCCCTCACTAGAGTGCACGCTTCCTGGAGGCAGGGACCGAGTCGTCTTTCTTGCCATTTTATCTTTAGAACGCAATATAGTGCCCAGCACTCGTAGGTGGCAAAAGTCTTTCCAGGGAGCATCCCACAGACGTCTGACACCTGCCATGTCATGTACGAAGCTCCTCTCGGATCTGCTGTCACTCTTGGTTACTCTAGATTAGAAAACCATCGCCCGCTCCGTCTCCCATGTGCAGCTGATTTCCAAATCTTGCCGTGTGCACCTGAGAAACGGTCCCGCACTCTAACCCCAGCTCTTCATCATGCTGCTTCGGCGTTAGGTTGGCTCCTCGTCTCTGACCAACCTCACCAGTCTCATTGCCGCTGGTCTTCCCCTTCGGATGGTTCTGCACTCTGATTCTATGTTATTGCTCTGGAGCGCAACCCTGACAGCATCAATCCTCTGCTCAAAGACCTCCGTTGCCTCCTGATGGGGGAAAGTCCAAATTCTTCATCTGCCTTTGCGACCATTCAGAATTTGGAAACTGTCCATCTCTCCAGCCCCATTTTCTGTCACCCCCAAACCCCTCCGCCCAGGCACTTTGGTCTCAAACATTCACAGTCTCCTGACCTTGACGGAGGCCTGCCCCTGCCTCCCCAGCTCTGCCTCAGTTTCCCTCCCCAATTACCCTTATTCTTGCCGACTCAGATCAAAATCTGTGCTGCTTTTCTCGATTCCCTGAGACAGAGTTATTTGCTATTAACTGAGCAAGTTTCTTATCGCCTTTGAGGCTGACTGCTCGGTCTGTAAAGTGGACACGATGAGTACGACAGACATGCCAAGAACACGTGGTAGAGGGGAAGCCTGGCTTCACACGACAGTGCTAACATTGTGTCTCTATTTTGCAAAATTCAGCCCTGGCTCGTGTGTGAGTGTTTCTACCACCGAGAACAAGATCAGGCAGAATCACCCAGCCCTGTTTTCCCATTTCCAGACGTAGAAACTGAAGTTCATGATGACCAAATATATGCCAGACACTGAAATGTTTTGCACAGATGGTGCCATTTAACCTCTGCAGAACTCAGGTGTAGGTGCTATTTTGTCCTTATTTTACCAAAGAGGAAACTGAGGCATGCAGAGTACTTTGGGATTTCAGAGTCGGCGCTCTGAACCCTCACACTGTCCTTCCTGGACCTCATGGGGGGAGTGAGGCTTGCAGCCATGCAGCTGATTTCTGGGGAAGACAGAGATTCATCCAAGAACATGAAACTGTAATGAGAAACCAGAATGGAAATGATGAGGGAAACCAACGGCTTGGCCCGTGGCTTCTTCTGAGCCGGGCTGAGCTGGGGGCCGAGCTTCTACGCCTCAAAGACCTGTAAGCAAAGCACACGGATGTTCAGGCCAGAAGAACATGTGGAAACCATCCATTTCCTATCGCCGAGGAGCGTCCTCGGAGCATGGAGTCAATCCACAAGGATCGTTGCCTTGTCATCTGTAGGAGTGGCTGAGCATGTTTTCCTCCTTGGACCAGAGCCATTTAGGTTTCAAAAGCGAAAGGAGCTCACTTCGACCAGAATGTGTCTTACAGCTTCTTCCCTGACAATAAGAAGATGGAGTGGGCTGGGCACATTGAGGGAGGAGGGGAGGGGGGGAGGAGGGAAGGAGGGGAGGAGGGGGAAGAGAGGAAGTGGGTCCTACTCTAAGGAGGACTGCAAGACAGAGGCAGGTCTGGTGTGGCTCTGCCCCATTTGTCAGCCTGCACACAGAACTCCAGAAGTGTGGGGCCCACAAGGGCTGGGGAGAGGAATGGCCGCTCCTGCTCGGAAGGTGAAAATAACAGAAGATTTTGACACAGGCAAATACCTGTTTCACCCAGAAAACTTTAGTGCTAATGATCCATTTAATCGTATGGGGTCTAGAGTTTACAGAGCACATTCATATAAACTATCTCATTTGATTCTTTACACTAATTCCAGGCAACAGGGTTATAGCTCAAAATGTGTGTGTGTGTGTGTGTTCTGTATTTCCCTCTCTGCTCCCTTCCCCCATCACCATCTCACTCAGAACCAGAAACAAAAGTCTAATCAAGGAGCCAGATTTCTGCTCTTTAAGCTGCATAAGACCAGAGATGAGAAGGAAGAGCGAAGAGGCAGAAGGTAACTCGAACAAGAGGGAAAGAGCGGAACAAGCAGAGTCTTTGGAGTAAGCCGGTGAAAAGGGTCTTCTTTTGGGAAGACCAAGAAGTGGAGTCGAAGGGACCTCATGCTGGGCTGTCTCAAGGGGAGGCCTCTTGCCTTGCCAACGAGTTGCCTGTGGACAACTCATCAACTGATACTCTAGACAATCATAAGCTCCCTAGATGAGGTGGGAAACTTGGACAACCTGTGTGGAAACGGGACGAGGAAGGGAAAAGTTCACACGAGTTGGAACTGAATGATGTGGTTGGAATTTCACCACGACCTGCGATGATGGAGAACACACTTAGAGAAGCAGAAGATACCTTTACACCCATAAAGTTGGTATAACAGGTATTATTGACTGTTCTTAATAAATCATGACTTTGAAGCGAAAAAAGCGTGGAAAATTTACCCAAGGTGTAACGTCAGGAAGTGATGAAGTGCATGCGTACCCCAATCTTCTGACAGTCACTCCAGTGGATTTTCTACCCAAGAAGCGGCCAAGAAGGGAAAGGCTGGTGCTCAGCAGCTGTACGCTATTCCCCGCTGTTCTCAGCTAAGGATCAGTTACACCAGAAGTTCTTGTTTGTTTTCTGCTTTTACAGCCTCTTGACCAGCCAGATCACCAGGGGAACCGGGTGAAGATGGTTAGCGCAGACTGAGAGGGGAGGTAGGGAGACCAAAATCTAAAAGACCAAAAGTTTGCACACAACCTTACCCGTAATCGGGAAAATGCAAAGTAAAGCAACAAGGCAAAACTTCATCCAACAGAAAGCAGCCGGCAAAAACCACTGCGTTTGATAATATCAGGTGTGGGAGAAAATGTGGGCGCTCAGTACTACTGAGAGGGCTTGTTGGTAAGGGCTTCGAGGGGCGGATCTGTTAAATTAAAAGTGCACATGCCCTATAGCCCAGGAATTCTCAATATCTCCATAGAGAACCACTTGAAATACGCACGAGGGAGCGTGTTCATCGTTAAATGTTTTCTGTCACAATGAAAAATTGGCACCAATTATCAAACATCTAAAGTAAAAAAGAAAACTATTGTCCACCTCCTCGCTACTCCCGCCAGGTAAAAATAAGAAGATAGTCTTACACGGACTGGCAGATAAGCTTCCCCATGAGACGGCGTTGAGTGGACAATGCGTGTATTAAAATGCCACTTATACCATTTATGCAAACACACGAATGAATATTACAAAACTCTATGTAGATTCATATCTGCACAACTGGACAAGTCGGGGATTTACTGGGAGCTCGGGTAATGGGGAACACAGGCAAACTAACATCTCTGAGGTGCAACCATCAAGCAAACCTCTGCACTGGAAACAAGGATTGGGACCAGAGGTCAGAGCCTCCAGCTGTATCTGTGACTTCTGAATTTTCACAGTAAGATTATATTCGTGTTACTGATGTAATTACACGTGTGTGGGTGTGTATACACACGCACGTAAAACACGCATGCATGTAGATCTGCTCTCAGGAGCAGCAGAGGGAGCCTGTGGCATCATAGCCGTGGAGGACCAGGGCAGGGGCCCAGAAATTCCTTCTTTTAGCTTCAAAACTGAGCAGCTCTCTTTCTTCTACCCTGCTGGGCTGGGCCCCCTGGATTTATTTTATTTTATTGTTGTTAATTTCCCACTGTAAAAGTATCATGTGCTCATCATAGAACATTTGGGAAGTACAGAAAAACTAGGAGGGGGGGTTAAAACGGTCCCCTACGGTGCCACAGCCCAGCAGTCACGGTCGTGGAGCTGGGACTGTATCTGCTCTGAGGGCTTGTTGAGTGCACTGTTGACATGGTTCCAATCAGATGGCATATATCTAATTACACATATTGATTTTAATATCTTTTTTATGACCACCAATGCAGTGTGTGTTCACTGTAATATGTATGAGTTTAAGGCAGAAAACTTGGGGGACAATAAAGATCCTAAAGGAAAGATAGCAAATCACCCAGGTATTCACTCTCACAGTAAACATTTTCTTATGTTTTCCAAGTAATTTTATATACACATAAATTTACACAAACATATAAATTCTAAATTTATATACATACAAATTATATTACGTATAATATAAATTTTATTTATATTTTAAAAGCAAAATGCACCTACCGAGTTTTAAGTACAGTTAAAGGGATATCAGTAAGGACCAGATAAAAGATGAGGTAAGAGAGTCTTGATGAAGTCTTGAAATATCTGCATTCTTTGTGTTAGTTTCTGTTTCTTTCCAAATCACACAGGATATTTAATATGGAAGTAATGCTGGGAGGAAGGGCGAGGAATTGCACAACACTCAAAAACGCCATAGTTGTTGGAGCCACACAGGACGGTAACGGCTGCCCATTCTCCCTGTGGATGTGTATTCAGTCCTTGCATTTCAGAGCTAGTGGTGGAAAGGAGGGAACAAACAAAGATGGGGGGAAATGGGGTAATTTCTTTTAAAGCTATATAGGCTCATTTTGTTCACATTGAAGTAATTGAGGAATGTTGAATAAATGAATGGATGGATGATGCATGGATGGATGGATGGATGGATGGATGAATGGATGGATGGATGGATGGATGGATGGATGGATGGATGAATAGATGGATGGATGGATGGATGGATGGATGGATGGATGGATGGCTGGATGGCTGGATGGATGGATGAATGGATGAATGGATGGATGAATGGATGGATGGATGGATGGCTGGATGGATGGATGAATGGATGAATGGATGGATGAATGGATGGATGGATGGATGGATGAATAGATGGATGGATGAATGAATGGATGGATGGACGGATGGATGAATGGATGGATGGATGGACGAATGGATGAAATGATCTGGTAAGGCTACAGGTCATGTGTCTATTTGTCTCAGCTAATACAATTATTTCTTCCTGCAGTGGTGGACTCTTTCCCTCTGTCCATGAAAACTCCACATCCAACACTCTGGTCCATGGGATATATATTCTGTGACTTCCTTCTCCGCTTTGAGAGCATAGTCTAGTTTGATTCACGCAGCTGAAATTTCCTGTTTTTCACTGCTGGGTAATGTTCCATTCTCTGAATATACCCACATTTACTTATCCATTTTCCTGTTGTACATTAACATTGTGTCCAGTGTTCTTGCTATAATAAAAACACCAAGATGAATTACACATTAGTTAGTGTTCTCCAGAGAAACAGAACCAAGAGGATATATACATATACACACATACCTACTTATAAATAGAGAGAGAGAGGAGACAGAGAGAGGAAACAGAGAGAAAGAGATTTATTACACGAATTGGTCATGAAATTACGCAGCCTGAGAAGTCCCACTATCTACTGTCTGCAAGCTGGAGAACAGGAAAGCCAGCGGTATAGGTCAGTCTGAATCCAAATGCCTGAGAACGAGGGGAGCTGATGGTTTGAGTCGTGGTTTGAGTCTGAAGGAACTCAGGGCGCTGACATCTGAGGGAAGGAAAAGATGGATGTCCCCACGTAAGCAAAGAGAGCAAATTTACTCTTCCTCTGCCTCTTGTCCTATTCCAGACGTCCATGGACTGGATGATGCCCATCCACACTGGTGAGGGCAATCTTCTTTAGTCAGTCTGCAGATTCAAATGCTAATCTCTTCTGGGACCACCCGCACAGACACACCCAGAAATAATGTCTCACCAGCTCTCTGGGCATCCCGTAGCCCAGTCAGCTTGACACATAAAATTAACCATCACACAGTCTTAAGTCTGTCTCCCGGTGTGTGGAAGTCCTCACCGAGGCCGTAAATTCTGAGAGAGGAGTTGCTGGATCACAGGCCATCTCCCCATCGCCTTCACTAGATAATGCCAGACTTTTTCAGACTCGTTGTGCCTCCACCAGTGTCTGAGCCCATGGTTCCCATTGGCAACATCTAAGCTTAAGATTTTGGCCAATTTGCTGGGTGTGAAATGGTGTCTCATTGTGATTCTAATTTTCATTTCTTTGACTTCTAATAAAGTGGAGCATCTTTTCGTATGTTTATTGGACATGCATGTTTCTTTTGTTGTGAAATGTCGATTGCTTGCTTAGTTCTAAAGTCATGTTACCTTTTTCTTATTGATTTATTATTTTATTTCGAAATTGAAACTTTTTTTGTGAACATCTCCCTAATCGTAACTTTTTTTCATTTATCATATGATGTCTTTGATCAACAGAAGTTTGAAATTTTAATGCAATTAAATGTTTCCATCTATTTTAAAATGGGGAATCATCTAAAAATTCCAAAGGGCTTTTTATGAGATAACTGTATCGTTTATTAATAATGATTTATTTTCTTTCTTTCTAAACCTTGACCTCTTATCTTACTGTGTGGCCAGCACATTTTTTAAGTAGAAATGGTAATGGGTGTTTTATTTTTCCCTGATTTTAAAGAAAATGTTTTTAAGTTTTCTATTAGTGGTGATGTTCACTAAAGTGTTTCGTTTTGGGCTTCTTTGTACATAGTCTTTATGAGGGAAAGAAATATCCTTCTATTTCTAAATTGCTAAGAGTGGTGTGTATGTTTTTTGTCTTTAAATTAGAACTTGGTGTTCAATTTTATTGAATGCTTTTTTTTCTGCATTAGTTGAAATGATCATTTTCTCCTTTCCTCTAAGGAGTGAATTACATTTCCTAAGATAGCGAATTAAACCACTATCTTAAAATAGATTTTTTTAAATGTCAGTATGTTAGATTAGATATTTTTATGTTAATCCAAACCTTTGTTCCTGGAATAAACCCAGTGTACCAATGCGTTCCCCCTCTCTCTCTTTCTCTCTCTTTTTTTAGTACATTGGTGAATTTAGTTTGCTCATACTTTATTTAGGACTTTTCTATCTACATTTACGAGTGAGGTAGGCTTATAATTTTCCTTTTTTATTCTATTATTCTCAGGTTCTGGTTATGCTGGCCTCGAAATATAGTTGAGGAATGTTTTTTCTCTTCTATATTCTGGAATAGTTTATATGAGTTTTAAAATAACTAGTCTTTAAATTTTTTTTTTTTTTGGATGAGGAAGATTGGCCCTGAACTAACATCTGTGCCCATCTCCCTCTATTTTGTATTCAGACGCCACCACAGCATGGCTGATGAGTGGTATGTAGGTCTGCACCCAGGATCCGAACCCACGAATCCCCAACCACCAAAGCGGAGCACGTGAACCTAACTACTACGCCACCAGGTTGGCCCCAAGTCCTTAAATTTCTAAGAGGGGTTGCCAATAAAACCACCTAGGCTTAGGGTTTTCCCTGTAGAATTATTTCCTTTAATTTTTTCCCTTCATTTTTAGTACTCTTTTTTGTTTAAAATTGCAAAGTATATTTATCTCCTATTCTATTCTGATAAGTCCATCATCTGAGGACACTATAATTTCCCCCTAAAATATGAGTGTTTTGCCACAAGAGAATTTTTCAGGTCTCTAATCTTCAATATGGTGGAAATGGCACAGGATTTTCAAAGCAGTTTCATCAAACGGCCCCTTTATTTATGACTCTGAGGAAAAGCAGGCGAGTATTATTAAGTGGAAGTTTTAAATAAAACACTCCACAGGTGTGGGCGCTGTGACTCTCACTTTTGCTCAGGTAACAGGTGAGGCACCAGAGCCCCAAGGGACAGACTCAAATTCTCTCTGGTCTGGGAGGTTTTGCGTTTTCTCCGTGACTGGGGCTGGTCTGACTCTGTCACGGCCCTCGGGTTGCAATATTCCTCTACCATCGATCCCCTTAAATTTCATTACTCACCCCAAGAAGATGACCAGAGACAGCTGGAATCAACGGCTGGACCTTCCGCCTGCTTCGGGTGTGCACTTTTCTTCTTAAGAAGAAAAACGAGGAGGGAAGCCCAGGTCTAAGTTCACTGTCCATCTTCCCTTCGGGTTTGATGTTACTGGAGATCCCTAACCTCCTGGCTTTTCTTTACAGGCTTTTCTCATCTTGAGGACACAAACGTTGTACGTTCCTCTCGTGTTTTACAGCTTTTTACGTAATGTAAGAATTTCATCAATGATGAAACAGAAGCTCAGGAAGGTAAAGAAACTCAAATTGACTAAAGTACAATTATGCGCCCACCCCACACCAGTTAGCTCATCCCCCCGCCGTCCAAGTGAGTTGCGGGTTGTTACTTCTTCTTTATAGATGGGGGACCAGCGTCACGCGTTGGTGAAATTCAAATCTGAGTTTTCTGTCTCCAGACCCAGGGCTCCTTGCATTGTTTTACTTGATTCTCCTGTAATTTCCCAGGGCCACACCACTTGGTTGAGTGGTGTAACCAAAACCAAAACTCTGCTTGACTCCTAGTCCAAGAAGCTGTTACCACACTGCACTGCCCAAGCTAAAATAGCAAGCCTTTTTCCTGAATATTTGTCAGTAAATAAAAAGGTTGGATAGACGTTATGGCAGAGAATACTAGGTGTTCCCCGATATCTACCATAGGACACGAGGAAGAAGCCTGGGATCCTGCACTGACAAGCACTGTGTCAGTCCTAAACTGTGTTTTTCCATTTCTTTCTTTATTTCTTTGGTGAGGAAGATTGGCCCTGAGCTAACATCTGTTAACAATCTTCCTCTTTTTTTTCTTTTGTATATCACAGTTGTAAGTCCTTCTAGCTCTTCTATGTGGGATGCTGCCACAGCATGGCTTAATGAGTGGTGTGTAGGTCTGCACCCAGGATCCGAACTGGTGAACCCTGGGTCGCCGAAGTGGAGTGCACGACCTTAACCACTACACCACTGGGCCGGCCCCTCCATTTCTTGAGAAACAAATAAACTGCTACCTTGTTTAAGATACTGTGTTTCTGTTTATTTTTTTCCTTGTTGCCGTCAAACTTAATCTTGACTAATAAACCTTACAAAAGATTATTTTGAAGTAGTTATTCCAAATCCTTTTTTTTTTTTCCGGTGGGGAAAAACAAATGTTGCTAAAACTCAAGCTATCTCTTCATTATTATTTTTCTTTGGGAATAAAGAGGCTGGTACAGGGCCTGGAAATGATGTCTTGGAGTTTTAATGTTCCCGTGTGGGTTATGTAATAAAAATCCACGCTGCTGGGCGGCATTTTAGAAGTTCAAGATGAATGAACTAGGAAACCAAAATGTGATGGAATGACTGAAGCACAAAGGCCTGCACGCGCTCCCTCATCTCAGTGGGAAAAGCACAGTATTTACCGTCTTTGCAAGGCTCGCTCACCAGCGTGGGGCACAGATTGCCCAGTGACAGTCAAATGTCAGCCTTTTCTCCCAATGGCTTTCAAGCTTGTCAGATGCACCCATCCTCGTGCAGCAGCACAGTATTTATGCACCGCCGACGGGACGATGCATGTGTAACACGTTATACGGTGACTGATAAAACTTTCAGCTCCTGAGAGCACTTTTATGAGACATGCAATTAATTATTTTCAAGAACTTAGCTCTTCTACAAAGAATGTGTCGATATTTCAATTGGACCACTCAGCCATTTCAACCCAGATAAATGACATTGCATCCTTTAAAAAGGGAGGCTGTTATTATGGACAATTTGATACTCAAGGCAAAAATGATATGATTAACCAGAGAAAAAAGAAGAAAATAGAAATCTACAGTAATCTCATCTCCGGAGCAGCAGTTCCCAAGCTCGACCCACACCGGAGTTACCTGTAGGGCTTGTGACTCAGAGGGTGCCGGCCACCCCCCCACCCCAAGTTTCTGACCCCCTAGACCTGGGTGGAGCCCAGAACCTGCACATTTGACAAGGTGCATGGGGATGTTGCTGCTGCTGGCCCCAGGACCCCAGTTCGAGAACCACGGACTTAAAACAAAGGCCTTCACATGGATGGCGTCCATCTTTTCAGTCTTCTGTTAGCTGCATGTCACCGTTCTTGTCAAGGTCACCGATAACCTCCACGTTGTAAATACCAGGTCATCTCTTGACTCTTTGTGACTTAGCAGCAGACTTAGACACAGGGATCATCCCTTCCCTCTTGATGCACCATCCTCATTTGACCTCTGAGTTCCTCTCCTTCCTCGCTCCTCGTTTCCTGACCTTGAATGAGGGGGCGCTCAAGGGCTCAGTCCGGGACCTCTGTTCCACTCCGTCTATGCTCACTCCCCTGATGACCTCTTCCAGTTAGTAGCTTGACTTGCAGATACCACCTCTCTGGGGAAGATTCTCAGGTCTGCGTGCTCAGGCTGCTCCTGGTCCCTGGGCGCGTACACAGACTCCTGGAGCCAGCTTCCCACTCCGCGTCTCCTCTTAGAGACGTCTCAGACTCAAATGCCCCACACTGAACACCTGACTCCTCCCCTCCTGTTCCTGCAGACTTCCCCATCACCAGTGGGCCAAACCAAAAATTTGTAGTCATGTTGACTTTTCTAATTATTTTTTTCAGCAAATTGGGTCAATTCTTCCTTCAAAATATGTCCAATATTCCTCCACTTCTCTGGCTCCTACCCTAGCCCAAGCCACTGAAGTCTTTCAACTGGAAACTGCACGAGCATCCTGGGTGGTCTCTGCCTCCTACGGCGGCAAGAGAGTGCCTTCAAAAATGTGCATCAGATCATGTCATGGCTTTGCTCAAAATCTTGTCATCTCTTCAGAGAAAAAGAACAAAACCTTCACAAGGACCCACAAGATCCCAGGTGTTGTAGCCTCCACTGTCCACCCGGCTCGTCTCTCTTGCTTAGAAAGCTCTGGCCACACTGGCCCCTGGCTGTTCTCTGAACACTTGTTCTTTCTTCCTGGAATGTCTCCATGACTTGCTCACCAATATATTCAGATTTTTGACTTTTTTTCAAGTGTGGAGCCTGCATACATCGGAAAGGCCTTCCCCCAAACCCTCTGACCCTGCTTTATTTTTCTCCACAGTTTCTTTCTGCAAAGCAGAATCATGTGGTTCAGTTGCTTATGATGGAGCTCCCCCCACCCCACTGAACCCTTGTGAGGACGGGAAACCTTACCTGCAGTCTAACCAGGGCCTGCGAAAGTGTCTGCAACACAGTAGGCTCTGTGAACACACGAATGAACGACTTCTATTCAACGCAAACTTTGTACCACATACAATTTGGCCACCTGACAATAATAATATGATGATAATAATAATAATAAAACAGAGAATAATAATGCCTAACATTTCCTGAGTACACATGGCACTCATTGAATTGCCACAATCTTTCAACCTGGATACTGTGATTTTGCTCATTTTGCAGATGAAGAAAGGGAAGTTTAGAGAAATTGAACAGCACACCCGAGGTTCCTGAAGCCGAAGTCTGCATTCTTTCTTTGTTTTTTTTTTTGCTGGGAAAGATCGGCCCTGGGCTAACATCTGTTGTCAATCTTGCTCTTTTTTTTTCTCCCCAAAGCCCCAGTGCATGGTTGTATATCTTAGTTGTAAGTCCTTCCAGTTCTTCTCTGTGAGCTGCTGCCACAGCATGGCTGCCAACAGACGGGTGGTGTGGTTCCACGATCAGGAACTGAACCCAGGCCACTGAAGCGGTGAGAGCACTGAATCTTACCCACTAGGCCGTCACATCAGGGCTGGCTCCAAAGTCTGCTTTTTAACCACATCAGTGTGTGGCCTCCAGCAGAGCAATTTGGGCACATCTGCAAATATTTTCATAAAATTTAAAAATATAACGTACATCAAAAGTTATGCAAACTTTTAAGAATTTTCTTATCAAGACTTGTAATAATTATACATCTATGAATCAGAATGTTAATAAAAAATTAATTTACCTAAACCCACACCAATTTTGAATAATTGTCAACTTGATTAGTGAAAAACAATATCTTATTGTTGTATTGATTTGCATCTCTTTGCTGTTTTGGTTGAATATTTTGCAAGATATGTATTTGCCATCACTGGTTTTCTCTTTGTCCAAATTTCATGTTTATGACTCTTCTCAAAAGAATGCTTATGTTTTCAATGATTTTTTAAAAGTCTTCCCTCACATTTAAGAAACCAGTCACTTATTGCATATATTTGTAATATTTCCCTCAATTTTTCTTTGTCCTTCCATTAGGTTTGCTATATTTTTAAATGTGTGCAAGTTTTTGGTTTTTATATAATCAAATCAGTTGGTTTTTCTGAAATGCTTCCCGATATTTATGTCAGAAAGCCTTTCACATGTAAACACGGGCTGATAATTTCTTCTCATTCGTTTGTGGATCCACTTTAACATTTACCTCTAAAACATTGAGATTTGTCTCGTGATTGAGTTGGGGTCCAGAGCTCACCTGTGCAAATGTGTGGTTCCCCAATTGTCTCCAAACCATTTATTTAAAAATCCAATAGACCAAGTCCATCCCGAGCTGAGAGAGGGAGAGAGGACACAGACATGTCCTTGCCTAAGTGTTATACCACATGAACCTTAGCATCTTTTCCTTTCTGGAACTAATTCGATTTTTTTTAGTCCAACGAATTTTTTTAGTTGACGATTTTGTCTTTTTCAGGTACATACTCCCATGATCTGCATTAACAATAACATGTCTTTAATTTATTTTTGATTTGTTATATTGGCTCGCATCTTCGGTAAAATGGTATTTCTAGTCATAGCAGAAAGTATATAAAAAGAAACCCCCCAGTAGGGTTTATTTCAGGAATGCAAGGTTAACTTGATGTCATAAAATTGATTAATACACTCAACCACATCAGCAGGTCATGGAAAAATAGCAATTGACAAAAAAGTATTTAATAAAATTCAACCTCTTCCTAAATTTAAAACCAAGATTAGAAATACATTTCTATTACATTTAATTTGGAAAATGTCAGCCCAAAGGACGGTATTTTATTTAAAGATACAACAGCTTAAGTCAAGAAGAAGACAAGACTAGTTGCTTTCTTATTTACTCGTTTGTATAACATTTTCCTGATCAGTTTCTCTTTTTCCTTCTTTCCACCTTCGAAAGTTTTGCATTTTATTTCTGTTTTAAAGTAAATGCCACCAGTAATTAAAAATTTTTTAAAACACTTTTAAATTAATATCAAAAATTGATTAGTGTCTATTCACGCTCCCTGAAATGTGAGGCACTGAGCACAACTTTATTTCCTCCTTCCTCATTCTGTGGCCGTGACGTGTGACACTACACCTGCAGGATTCATACGAACTTTGTTCTGACCGCGAACCTTTGTTTCACGCCTTCAGGGTCTGGTGCTGCCTGCCCTCTGCAGGCCCCGCCCCCCTCTCTCCCCCCAGGGGTCAGCCACCCGCCAAGGCCGCTTCTGGAGAGGCCCTGCCCACCCTCCCACCTGGCCCTCGTGGAGCAGCTCTCTCTGCTTCGGATCTTCTTCCCTTCTCTCACTTAATTCCCATTCATCCTTCGTATCAAGCATGCCTTCTGCATGCCCTGACAATGTTTCGTCCTTTTTCAATTATGGCATTGACTAAAATTCGTAATTATGTATTTATGTGTGGGAAATTACACATTGTCTCTTTTCTCCACCAATCTATCCACCCACCTGGGCAGAGACGGGGTTTTGATGACCGTTTGCTCTCCCCAACTTTTTCTAATTGAATAAGTGAACGATGCGTATCTTAGATATGAATTTGCATAATCATACTGACAGTGATTTGAATACATCTGTATGTTACCAATTTCATTGTTCGCCAGCTGGAGGAACCTGTTTCTTTGAACGGGGGACGGTGAGAATGACGAGGCCAGGATAGGGTCACACCTTATCACTATCGCCTCTCCTCCCAGGCAAGCAGAAGCCCTCCATGGGGGTTCAGATGTGTTCCCTGAGGCACGAAGGTTTTCATCCCCCATCCCAATTTGCAGGGAACAGGAGAGATCAGAGAGCGTGTCTCAGTCTTTCCAAGCACTGGATCACTTCTCTGTCCCTGTCGGTGATTTCAAATTAATTCCCAAGATACATCGCTGTGAGCTTCAGAGAAAACTTATTTGATGCATTTCCCATCATTTCATAATGAGCGTGCTATCTTTTTCATGATTAAAAATAAAATGTTAGCCAAAAGAGAATGGCTCTTCACAAGCTTTGGACCTTTAGTGGAATCTAGTTCTACAAAGGTTTGAATTTTAGACTTAAGCTGCAGTCCAAGAGGATGTCCGTTTCTTGTTGCATTTGCTTGATTTGTCTGCAATTAGAGTACACCGCCCTTACTTCCACAGTCGTTTGGAAATCCGTCTGGAGGGACGGGCTGGAGCTGCCTTGTGCCAGTTTGCAAGAGTTGAACGCCATGTTTTCAGGAATTTAGCAAGCCATGTGTTAAACCCTCAGTAACCTGAAACCAGCCATGGTGGACGTTTGACACCACGGAAATTGGCAGATGCTCCATCCAAATCTGGGCATTTGCCCTCCAGAGAGCTGATCGTTAAACATTTACCTGCACGCGCCCGAGCAGGCTCGAACCACGGCGTATCCCCCAGGCGGTTCACAGGCACAGCCTTCCACTCTGAGTAGCTTAATCCTTCACGCATTTGGTTAAGCAAGAGCGGATCTGGAGTGTTGCCCTGCTCTGTGAGCACTTCATTACCTTAGGTGCTTGGCAAAATCGGAGGGCAACTCCTTCTGTAGACCAGACATATTTGAATATTTGAATGAGTAATGAGGCAAAACTTCAAGATGCCAAGAACCTTAGAGACCAATCACAGGCTTATACAACCGCTCATTTATTTTCTACACACACACACACACACACCTTACAGGGTGTGTGAGAATAGTCAATACCCTCTGCCTGAGTGGTCGGCCCTCTCCTTTCGAGATTAATTCTTATTTCTTCTATCTTAGAGCCAAAGTTTCCTCTTTTTCGTGAGGGACAGATACTGAGGACTTAACTCATCTTTATTCAAACAGGAAAGAAGTTCTTTTACACTAGTATCCCTCTAAAGGCAAAGATGATTGGCAGTGATGCTATCCAATTAGAACACCATTACCAGTGATTGGCAGTGATGCTATCTAATTAGAACATCACTACCAGTGATTGGCAGTGATGCCATTCAATCAGAACACTATCCCCCAGCTGAAGCGAGGTTGGTGGGAGGGTCCTTCTCTCTTCTTCAGCACCTATAGGTAAACAGCAAGCAGGTACATACTGTGAACAGTTTCCTTCTAGAAACGTTGTCAGCTGTTTCATGTCCATCTGTTCCCAAAATGTGACACTGACCTTTCTGAGAACAACGCACACAGATTATTATGGGTCTCAAGTGGAGAATAACAGCTAACAGTCACAATTTGCTTTCTTCTATTTTCCCCAGAGGAAAAGACACACGCACACACACGGAAAATGCGATGAATGTCAGTGGGGCTCCAGGCCTATAAAGAGGAATCTGACCACGGGTCTCCTGGAACGTTTGCACACAGTAGACATTGGTTCAATCCAGCACCAATACCGGTCACGAGAATAACCAGTGCCCAGCATATCCAGGCTGCCCAACTCTGCGTTCATCGACATTGCTCTTCAGTTCTCGTCTGGTATTTCATTGCACATTCCCCAGAACCCCTTCAACAATTCTAATGTTCCAAACCCCAATCCCTCTCTGCTCTTTTTTCCTAAATAGAGAAGCCATCTAAAGTACAAGCCAGAAAAATAAAAGACACCCAAGGGTGTAAACGGCTGCCTTCCTCAGGAAAGAGGGATGTCTGGCTGAATCGGTAAGCTTCAATGTCACGCACGATGACGATGTTCATTTCCTTTTGGCCTCGAATCTTGTGTTTGTATTTCACTACTTTTATTTTTCTTGGAAAAAATATTTATTTATTTAATTAGTAAATGGGGACCTTTGGAGAAACTGCTCCAAACACAGTTTCCTGTGCTCAGTTGAGATTAGGGCCGGTACGCATCCTGTTTCAAGACCCTCTCTTTTAGAATCCTCAATTTTGACCTGTTTGTGGCATGCTCTCTATATACAGACTCGCATCCGTTTATACTGCGCTGGGCACGTCTGTCCCTGTGCAGAGGTGGGGGCCTTGTTCCTCCCTGGACTCCATTCCAATGCTCTTCTTGCACTGGCTTTCTGCCAAAGCTCAGGATCTCCAAGGAAACCCGGGGCCGGTTGCCATGGACACTCCCTCTGCTGATCAGCCACATCGCACCTCTCGGCTTCTAGATACACCCACGAAGCCAGTCCTGTGGGTGATCAGACAGTTCTATTCATTGACATTTCCAGAGCTCACAGCCATTTCATGTGCAAGGAACAGGCAGACGAAGGGGCTTTGCAAATATCTGTACCTGTCCAAACCAGCATGGAGTGAGGCCACCTTTCTGTAGTCTGGTTTCTGGCTGTGGGGAATAGGTAAGCTTCAGCAAATATCAGGCCCGAATTGGAGCAATTGCCCCGAGATGATCAGAGCAGCAGGAGCGAGGACTGCATATGACATCTGCCCCTTGAAACCGGATTATACTTGATTGACTCCCACTTGATTGAGGTCACCTCATCGGTGTCTCCCCTGGGGGTTTACCATGAGGCTGGGGCTGCCTGTAGGGTTCATTCATGCCAGAGGCGTCAACATTCAGCAAGTGACAATTTTTTAACAGTGAATATTTCGCTTATGATTTTGTAGCGATTAGAAACCACCTATCACCTTATTAGTATCTCCTTAAAAGTTTTCCTCTAAATTCTGGAGAGCTGTTGCTGGCGGAAAAGCAGATTTGACTCAAAGTCTGACCTGATCCATTTTCTGGTACAAAACATTTTTGAGCCACTGGTCTAGCGGATTCTGCTCGCCAACGGGAAATTCTATCTTCAAACCAAAGAAGGGGAGCTCCTTGGGGGCACGTCCTGTGGTTCCACGTTCTTTACTCACTACTCTACCACCAAAACTGACTGAAACAAAGGGTCACCAGACAGGGAGCCGTGGTTTGCTGTCAATCCACAAAGATGAGGTCATATTTATTTAGACGTTTAACACAAACCGATAGTGTATATGAACAGACAGAGAAGCGACTATGAGAACCTATATCTAAATCACTAACTTTTGTTATCTTCTGGGGGAGGGAGGGGGTGAAATTGGAGAGTAGGAATATTACCCTTTCCTCTAAACATCTCTGTTCGTTTGGCTTTTTGCAATAAGGATGCGTTATTTTTGTAGTTAAACAGGACAATTATTATTTTTTAAGAAAATTGATGGCACTCTTTCTTTTTCCCTTTGAACATACAGTTAGTTACCTGCTGTGAAGATGGAAAAAAATGGATGAAAATGAGCAGCAAGAGGATGTATGTTTTGGCTTGCCCAGGAGCGCGGGCTAAAGATTGCTTTGTGGAAAATTAGAAGACGTAAGAGCAAGGAGGTGACTCAACCTGAGGCGTCTAATTCCCCTTGCCCCTCCCAAACGTTGTTGGACATGACCACGGTAGTGTGTAAGTGGAGGGAAACCTGCACTAGCCCCTGAAACTAGGGAAGAATGTCATTTACACGCCACAGTCTCCCAGGGAGTTCACCTGTGTGCTGCCTGTGGGGCTGGATCCAAGGACAACTTCACGTGGTCTTCCTGAGAGGGGGGTGCTGTGTCATGGGCATCAGTAGAGGATACCCTGGGGGGAATGGGTTAACCCGTGGTCAGGTTGAGAGACTGCATCACTGGGTATATGCACAGGGGTCATTCCACTCTGAAACAATGGCTTGAATCCCAAGGGAGAAGGGCAAGCAAAACCAGGCAAGCAGAAAGCTAGATGTTGTGGGGATCTCGTCACCCAGCAGTGGTTACCCAGGGCAGGAAATCCCAATGGGACTCTAGGCAAGAGATGGGGCTGCACAGAAGACCATGCACCACAGCTGGTTTGCCTCTGGAACCCCACCAGACTCGGAGAAACCATGAGGGAGCAGACAGCTCAGCTGAGTCTGAGCAGCGTTCCTGCACAGGGCCCATCCCACTGCTGGGCTGACTGGGGAGGGACGCTCCGGTCCCCAGCCTTCCCGCTCAAGATGTGAGAGAGCATCCCGCAGTCTCCAGCTGGACCGCAAGGGAAAATTTCTCTTTGTGTTGTGGCCGACTATGTCCACCAGGAATTTGACCGTTATTTTCTTTCCTTCCTTCTCTTCTTCTTTTCATTTTCTTTTTAATTTTCAAGGAACCAGTTCTTTTCTGTTTTCTGATGCTTTCGTATTAAATTCATCATCATAGATTCCTTCCTCCCACTTTTCTTGGGTTTATTTTGATGTTCTTGTATGTTAGTTTTTGGGGTGAATGTTTAGGTCATGTATTTATACATCTCTTGTTTGTTTTTTTATTATTTTTTTAAAGATGGCACCTGAAAAACTCTCTGACCCCCGACCCCCGACCACTGGACAGCCTAGCTCCTGCAAGAGGCTCTCTTCCAGCAGACTCCCCCATAGCATCGCCACACACCAAGGGCGGGAGTGTGCACTCACCAGCAGAGCGACGGTGGAAACAGGCGACAACAGCCCTACCCAAGACCCCCCACGATTACACCTAAGCCCAGGGGGAATCCCCAGGGTCCCACACCCACCGGCAGGGAAGGCCTCCACTCGCCATTAGCAGGGAGGCCCCACCCAGAACCCAGAACAAAAGAAAGCTCCCGGCAAGCGGATTCCCTGGCACGGCTCCAGACCACCAGCTGCTGCTGGGCCCACGGTCTCCGGCCCTGCATGGGTCAGTGCAGGGGGTGCCCGGACTTCCCGTGGACGTGCTTGGGGACTGGGTGGAGCTCCAGCACCCGGCTCTGTGGCCCAGGGGGACGCTCCAGGGTCCCACAACCCCCCGGCCGGGAGGGCCTCTGCTCGCCATTGGCAGGGAGGCCATGCCCAGCATTCGGAACACCAGGAAGCTCCCTAGAGCAGAATTCCCCACAAGGCAGCAGCTTATCAGCCACCACCAGGCCCACGAACTCTGGCCATGTCCCAGACGAGGCAAGGGGCTCCCAGAGATCCTGTGAGAGTGGTGGGGGTCAGAGTGGAGCTCTGGTGAAACGGCTACATAGCCCAGGGGGGAACTCCAGGTTCCTACAGCAGCCTCAGCGAAAGCCTCTGCACAGCTCCAGTGGAGAGGTCCCGACTGGCAATCGCATGGTGGGAAGGCCCTGGGGCAAAAGTAGCACAGCTAGGTGGGCTTACGACAGACTGCAGAAGATACCCATAGCTCTGTTGGACCTATAGTGGACAAGAGTGATCTTGTGGGCTCTGTCAGGGACAAAGCTACGATTATAGGTGATCCTGCTCCCGGCTGCTGGGAAAGCCCATAACACCACTGCAGACCACAAGGAGGGAGCGCGTCTAAGTGGGCTGCAACAGTAGGCACCAGCAGCCTGAGGCCCCCTTGTGATTGCTCCCACAACCGATGAGGGACCCCACAGGACCACTGTGACTATGAGGAGGGGGCCAGGTCCAGTCAGTAACAGCTGACAGGGTTCCTGGTCGGTGCAGTCTAAACAGCTGTGGCCCCCCTCCCCCCAACACCAGTCATAACAAGTGGAAGCAGTAACTAAACTCTATCTCTATGTGGAAGCAAAAATCCATGCCATTAAGCAGTATGAAAAAATATATTAAATCTCCAGAACAGTAGGAAAATGATAAGCACCCAGAAAACAATCCCAAAGACAATGAAATCTATAACCTAAATGACGATGATTTCAAAACTGCCATTACTAAAAAACTCAACGAGTTAAAAGAGAATTTAGACAACTCAATGAGTTCAGGAGCTATGTCACAAAAGAGCTTGACACTATAAAGAAGAGCCAATTAGAAATACTGGAGATGAAGAACACAATGGAGGAGATTAAGAAAAATCTGGACTCTCTGAACAGTAGGGTCGATAATATGGAGGACAGAATTAGCAATTTGGAGGATAGGAATATAGAAATGCTGCAGATAGACGAGGAGAGAGAACTAAGACTAAAAAGAAATGAAGAAACTCTCCGAGAATTATCCAACTCAATTAGGAGATGCAACATAAGGATTATAGGTATACCAAAGAGAGAAGAGAAGGAGAAGGGGGCAGAAGGCCTGTTCAAAGAAATAATAGCTGAGAACATTCCAAACTTGGGAAGAGAGATGGAACTTCATGTGACAGAAGCCAATAGATCTCCAAACTTTATTAACGCAAGAAGACCAACCCCAACGCATATAGTAGTGAAACTAGCAAAAGTCAACGACAAAGAGAAAATACTAAGGGCAGCCAGACAGAAGAAAATAACTTACAAAGGAAACCCCATAAGGCTATCAGCAGATTTCTCAGGAGAGACCTTACAGGCTAGAAAAGATTGGAATGAAATATTCAAAACTCTGAAGGACAAAAACCTGCAGCCAAGAATACTCTACCCAGCGAAAATATCTTTCAAATATGATGGAGAAATAAAAACTTTCCCAGATAAACAAAAGTTAAGGGAGTTCATCGCCACAAAACCTCCTCTTCAAGATATGCTCAGGAAGAACCTCATTCCTGAAAAATCAAAAAAAGGAAAGGGGTTACAAAATCCAGAACAAAGGAGGTAAGCAGAAGGACAATAACACAAAGTAACAGCTCTCCATCAGGACAAAATGCAAAAGAACTGGAAAACAAGTGATAAAATGGCAACAGTAGGCCCCCACATTTCAATAATCACTCTAAATGTGAATGGATTGAACTCTCCAATCAAAAGGCACAGAGTGGCAGGATGGATTAAAGAACAAGATCCAACAATATGCTGCCTCCAGGAAACACACCTCAGCCCCAAAGACAAACACAGACTCAGAGTGAAGGGATGGAAGACAATACTCCAAGCTAATAATGAACAAAAGAAAGCAGGTGTTGCCATACTTAGATCAGACAAAGTAGACTTCAAAGCAAAACAGATAAAGAAAGAGAAAGAGGGGCAGTATATAATGATAAAAGGGATGCTCCATCAAGATGACATAACAATTATAAATATATACGCACCTAATGCAGGAGCACCAAAATTCGTAAAGAAACTATTAACAAAACTAAAAGGAGTCATCAACAGCAATACAATAATAGTAGGGGACCTCAACACCCCATTAACACCAATGGACATATCATCCAGACAGAAAATCAACAAGGAAATTATAGAATTAAATGAAAACTTAGATCAGATGGACCTAATAGATATATATAGGACACTTCACCCAAAAACAGCAGGTTACACATTCTTCTCAAGCACGCATGGAACATTCTCAAGGATAGACCATATCTTGGGAAACAAAGCAAGCATCAATAAGTTCAAGAGGGTTGAAATAATATCAAGCATCTTTTCTGATCATAATGCTATGAAACTAGAAATCAACTGCAAGAATAAAGCTGGGAAAGGGCCAAAAATGTGGAGACTAAACAACATGCTACTGAACAAACAATGGATTATTGAAGAAATTAAAGAAGAAATCAAATATTATCTGGAGACAAATGAAAATGAAAACACACCATACCAAATTATTTGGGACACAGCAAAGGCAGTCCTAAGAGGGAAATTCATTGCAATACAGGCTCACCTCAATAAGCAAGAAAAATCTTACATAAACAACCTCAAATGACACCTAACGGAATTAGAAAAAGAAGAACAAACAAAGCCCAAAGTCAGTAGAAGGAGGGAAATAATAAAAATTAGAGCAGAAATAAATGATATTGAAACAAAAATGACAGTAGAAAGGATCAATGAAACAAAGAGTTGGTTCTTTGAAAAAAATAACAAAATCGACAAACCCTTAGCCAGACTCACTAAAAAAGAATGAGAGAAGTCTCAAATAAATAAAATTAGAAATGAGAGAGGAGAAATCACAACAGATACTGAAGAAATACAAAGGATCATAAGAGAATACTATGAAAAACTATATGCCAACAAATTGAACAACCTGGAAGAAATGCATAAATTCCTAGACTCATACAACCTACCCAAACTGAATCGGGAAGAAATAGAGAATCTGAATAGACCAATCACAAGTAAAGAAATAGCAACAGTAATCAAAAACCTCCCCAAAAATAAGAGTCCAGGACCAGACGGCTTCACTGGAGAATTCTACCAAACATTCAAAGAAGATTTAATACCTATCCTTCTCAAACTATTCCAGAAAATAGAGGAAGATGGAGCACTCCCTAATACATTCTATGAAGCCAACATCACCCTGATCCCCAAACCTGACAAGAACAACACAAAGAAGGAAAAGTAAGGCCAATATCACTGATGAACATAGATGCAAAAATCCTCAACAAAATTTTGGCAAACCGAATACAGCAATACATCAAAAAGATTATACACCATGATCAAGTGGGATTTATACCAGGGACACAGGGATGGTTCAACATCCGCAAGTCAATCAACATGATTCGCTACATTAACAATATGAGAAACAAAAACCACATGATCATCTCAATAGATGCAGAGAAAGCACTCAACAAGACCCAACATCCATTTATGATAAAAACCCTCAATAAAATACGTATAGAAGGAAAGTACCTCAACATGATAAAGGCCATATATGACAAGCCCACAGCCAACATCATACTCAACGGACAAAAACTGAAACCCATCCCTCTCAGAACAGAAACAAGACAAGGGTGCCCACTTTCACCACTCTTATTCAATATAGTACTGGAGGTTTTGGCCAGAGCAATTTGGCAGGAAAAAGAAATAAAAGGAATCCAAATAGGCAATGAAGAAGTAAAACTCTCGCTGTTAGCAGACAACATGATCTTCTATATAGAAAACCCCAAAGAATCCATAGAAAAACTATTAGAAACAATCAACAACTACAGCAAAGTTGCAGGGTATAAAATCAACATACATAAATCAGTAGCATTTCTATATGCTAACAATGAACTGACAGAAAAAGAACTCAAGAACTCAATCCCATTCACAATTGCAACAAAAAGAATAAAATACCTTGGGATAAATTTAACCAAGGAAGTGAAGGATCTATACAATGAAAACTACAAGACCTTCTTGAAAGAAATCGACAATGACATAAAGAGATGGAAAGACATCCCATGCACATAGATTGGAAGAATAAACATAGTTAAAATGTCCATACTACCTAAAGCAATCTACAGATTCAATGCTATCCCAATCAGAATTCCAATGTCATTCTTTACAGAAATTGAACAAAGAATCCTAAAATTCATATGGGACAACAAAAGACCCCGAATTGCTAAAGCAATCCTGAGAAAACAGAACAAAGCTGGAGGCATCACAATCCCTGACTTCAAAACATACTACAAAGCTACAGTAATCAAAACAGCATGGTACTGGTACAAAAACAGATGCACAGATCAATGGAACAGAATTGAAAGCCCAGAAATAAAACCACACATCTATGGACAGCTAATCTTTGACAAAGGAGCTGAGGGCATACAATGGAAGAAAGTAAGTCTCTTCAACAAATAGTGCTGGGAAAACTGGACAGCCACATGTAAAAGAATGAAAATCAACCATTCTTTTTCACCATTTACTAAAGTAAACTCAAAATGGATCAAAGACCTAAAGATTAGGCCTGAAACAATAAGTCTTCTGGAAGAGAATATTGGCAGTATACTCTCTGACATCAGCTTCAAAAGAATCTTTTCGGACACCATAACCCCTCACATGAGGGAAACAATAGAAAGAATAAACAAATGGGACTTCATCAGACTAAAGAGCTTCTTCAAGGCAAAGGAAAACAGAATTGAAACAAAAAAACAGCCCACTAATTGGGAAAAAATATTCACAAGTTATTTATCTGACAAAGGGTTAATCTCCATAATATACAAAGAACTCTCACAACTCAACAATAAAAAATCAAACAACTCAATTACAAAATGGGCAGGGGACATGAACAGACATTTCTCCAAAGAAGATATACGGATGGCCAATAGACACACAAAAAGATGCTCATCATCACTAATCATCAGGGAAATGCAAATCAAAACTACACTAAGATATCACCTTACACCTGTTAGAATGGCAAAAATATCCAAAACCAAGAGTGACAAATGTTGGAGAGGCTGTGGAGAAAAAGGAACCCTCATACACTGTTGGTGGGAATGCAAACTGGTGCAGCCACTATGGAAAACAGTATGGAGATTCCTCAAAAAGTTAAGAATAGAAATACCTTATGACCCAGCCATCCCACTACTGGGTATCTATCCCAAGAACCTGAAATCAGCAATTCCAAAAGTCCCATGCACCCCTATGTTCATCGCAGCATTATTAACAATAGCCAAGTCATGGAACCAACCTAAGTGCCCAGCAACTGATGATTGGATAAAGAAGATATGGTATATATGTACAATGGAATACTACTCAGCCATAAAAAAGGACAAAGTCGTCCCATTCACAATAACATGGATAGACCTTGAGGGTATTATGTTGAGTGAAATAAGCCAGACAGAGAAAGACGAACTCTGTATGACTCCACTCATAGGTGGTAGTTAACATATGGACAAAGAGAACGGATCGGTGGTTACCAGGGGAAAGGGGGGTGGGGGGAGGGCACTAGGGGTGAAGTGGTGTACCTACAACATGACTAATCATGATGTACAACTGTAATTTCACAAGGATGTTAACTTTCATAACCTTAAAAAATAAAATAAAAAAGATTGGCACCTGAGCTAACATCTGTTGCCAATATTTTTTTTTTCTTTCTTCTTCTTCCCAAAGCCCCCCAGTATATAGTTGTATATTTTAGTTGTAGGTCCTTCTAGCTGTGCTATGTAGGACGCCACCTGAGCATGGCCTGATGAGCGGTGCCATGTCTACGCCCAGGATCTGAACCAGCGAAACCCTGGGCCCTGAAGTGGAGTGCACAAACTTAACCACTTGGCCACGAGGGCCGGCCCCTCCTCTTGGTTAATAATGAAAGCCATAGAGGGCTTATGAATTCTGTACTGAATAAAACTTAGAGTTCAGCTAATAAGTTTTGATGCAAAATTGCCTTTGTTCTGGCCTATGCAGTCTGTGATTGCTTTTGTTTGTCTTCCTGACCCAAACATTGCTTGAAAATACTTTTTAATCCAAAAGCAAATAGGATTTCTATTTAAACTGTTTTAAAATTCTTAACTTAATGCCCATGAATGTGGTCCTTACAGTTCTGACTTTTGAAGTGTACGGAGGCTTTCTTCTGATATAACACATCATCAAGTTTTCATAAATGTTTCATGGGCACTTGGGGGAAAAAAGTGTATTCTCTATAGGGTAAAATTTTTGGTAAAATATTCATTGGTTATTGTTTTACTTTGGTTTCAAGGAGTCAAATTAACCATATTCCTCCCTTCATGACACTCCATCATCATTATTTCAAGAGAGGATTCTCTGTTCTTGAAGTTAATTTGCTTTAATCTGTTTTATTTCCCCCCACATTACTCTCTCTAATGCATTTGCTAATCTCCTTTGAAATGATATATCCTTGTGAAATACGATGTTGCTTTGTGTACCTGCATCTCAAATTTATATAAATCTTACTAAGCTATAGATTTAACTCCAGGCCCTGCCTTTTCGGGCTCTACACTGCGTTTTAAGACATAAACATATTGTTGTGTTCTTTTTCCGTTACTTCTATCACACTTCAGTCTGCGTCCATCATATTTTACGCTTTATTTTATTCATATTCGATCCTGTGTTCCAGCTTCCCGCTTCTACAAACAATGCTACCTCCTACGACCCGCTTTCCCCAGCTTTGTAAGCCTTTCTTTAGAGCAGGGTTTCTCAACCTTGGAACCACTGGCATTCGGGCAAGATGTTGCTCACTTGTTGGGCGCTGTCCCATCCACTGTAGGATGTTCAGCATCTCGTCATCTTTGGCCTCCTCCCACTGGAAGCCAGTAGCATCCCCCTAATTGTGACAACCGAAAATATCCCCAGACATTGCCAAAGGTCCCCTGGGGGACAAATTTCTAGCTGAGAACCACTGCTCCGGGGTCCACACTCAGGAAAGTGATCGGTGGGTTTTTGTGTCTGCCTAATTTCACTAAATATGGCCAGATCTCTCCCACCCGCAGGCAGATGTTCTTTTTTTCATCATTTTTGTCAACAAAAGATATCATTTAACTTTCTTGTTTGACTAATCTGGTGGCTTTAAAGTGGAATCTCGTTGATTAATAGAATTACCAGCGATGCTGAACGTCTCTTTATGTACTAGTTTGCCATTTAAGGTCCCCTTCTATGAAATGCCTTATCATTAGCTTTTACCCATTTTCCTACCATGTATCCTGCATTTTTCTTAATGAGTAAATATATCCTCCTAGTCTGTAGCTCTCTGTTAACTCTATCAGTGGTGTCCCTTATTGAACAGAAATCCTTAATTTTGATTTGGTCATATACAAAATTTTGCCTTATAAAGTTGTGTACTTTTGGAAGCTTAAGAAGACCTTTGTCATCTAAAGTTAACAACAACAACAACAACAAAAGGATCAATCTTTATAGTTTTTATTCATCTATCTAGAGTTGAAATTTGCATATATCATGATAAGAATCAAAAATTATTTTCCTTCATTAAGTGAGCCATTTTCCCCCCCAACCATAGTTATTGAACAATCTATCTTTTTCTAAACGTATGTGGCAAATATCTTCCTCCAGTTCGTGACATCTTTTTGTTTTTGTAGGATTAAGATTTTAAGATAGCCAAATTTAGCAATCTTTTCTTTAAATTTAGAATAGAAATTCTATTCTAATAGAAAATTTTGAATAGAAATCTTGTTTCTATTCAAGAAATCTTTCCCAGTCCCAAGGGCAGAAAGATTTTCATCTACATTTTCTACTAAAATTTTACCACCTTCTTTTGACATTTAGCTTTTAATCCTTTTGGCGTTGATTTTGGTTTTTCATGTAAAATGATACAACTTAATTTTCCCCCTAAATGGATGAATATGTATTCCATCTCCATTTATTGAGTACTCACTCCTTTTCCCAGTGAACTGTCTTACTACTTTTATTATTTATCGAGGCTCCATAACGTGGGGGCTTGTTTCTGAGTTCTCTGTTCTGTTCCATCAGGGAATTTGTTGATTGCTGTGCAATGACACACTGTTTTGGATATGACGGCTGCATGCTAAGTCCTGATTTCTAGTCAAGCACATCTCCCCTCCTTATTCTTTTTCAGACATAACTGGCTATTTAGTATCATCTTGTCAAGTTCCGTGAAAAACTCTAATTGGAGTTGTGTTAAATCTATGGTTTAAGTTAGGGAGAATTAACATCATTTCGACATAAAAGCTTCCTGTCCATGAGCAGGGGACGTTTCCCCAATTATATAGGTCTTCCTAACGTCTTTTAGTAAACTTTTATAATTGACATGTACAGATCCTTTGTATACTTTGTTAATTCATTACTGAGTATTTTATTGTTTTTGTTGCTATTGTAAATAGTGTTCTAAATAAATTACATTTTCCATTATTGTTGCCATTGTACAGAAATGCAATTAACTTTTTTAACATTGATTTTATATCTAACTATCTTATAAGAGTCTCTTATTGTTTCTAATAATTTTAAAAGTGAGGTTCTATGTAGACTATTATGTTTTCTGCAAATAATGACAATTTCATTTCCTCCTTTCTAATGCTAATGTCTTTATTTTCTTTTCCTTTTCTTACTGTGCTGGCCTGTGCCCTCCATCACAATATTGAAGAAAAGAGCAGTGAAAGTGGGTGTCTTTGTCTAGTTCCTGATTTTAAAGGGAATGCTTTTATAATATTTTCTAATTTAGAATGGTAGTTATTATAGGTTCATGTTTGTTGTTTATTGTTATTTTTTCTTTTCTTTTTTTTTTTCCTGAGGAAGATTAGCCTTGAGCTAACATCTGTACCAATCTTCTTCTATTTTATGTGGGATGCCACCACAGCATGGCTTGACGAGCGGTGCTAGGTCCACGCCCAGGATCTGAATCTGCGAACTCTGGGCCGCTAAAGCAGAGTCCGCGAATCTAACCACTACACCACAGGGCTGGCCCATGGTTATTGTTAATTTTGAAGAGAAGTGGTAGATAACCCACCATCGTGTTAAAGAAGCATGATTTTGCTAATTTACTAGGTTTTTATTTTGTGTGTAATCACACATGAGGGGTTTTAAATTTTCAAACAGGATTTTTACAAATTCTCTTTCATTCAAACTTATTTAATTACGTTATTCAAATCCTCAATAGATTTACTTATGCTTCCCCTCTGTTTGGTCCATCAGTTTCTGAGTTGCGTGTGTGATAGATCTTACTACAATGGCTGATGTTTCTGTATCTCTATACATTTCTATACTTGTTACACACATTTTGAGACTATGTTGTCAGATGCATATGTTGTCTGTGCTTGTTTTATCTTCAGAGTATATTGCTTCTTTTTCCAGTATTTAACATCCCTTTCTGTCTTTCTGATGACTTTGACTACAATTATTCTTGTGTCATACTTAAGCTATTGCCCAACTTTCTTTTGGTTCATATTGGCATGAGATATTTTTTCCATCTTATTATTTTCAATCTTTTTATGTCTTTTTCAGCCTGCCTATTGAAGAAAACATGAATCCTATTTTTTGCCATTCTGAGTGTGTCTGTTTTGAAATGTGAGTTTAGATTATTGATACTTATGGTGATCAATGGGCAATTAAAACTTTTTTTCTGCCACCTAATGTTTTTCTACCATTGTACTTTCTTTTTTCTTTCTTTTACATTATTTTTCTGTTTTCCACGGGTTTGAAAGTTATACATGTCTTTCTTTCTGGCGCTCTCTTATAACTTGTTAAAGTTCATACTTACTTTTTCCTAATGTATTTCTCAGGTTCATCAATATAGGAATATTTCTCAAAATATTTCTCAAAAGAGATCTCAGCTGTCAGCTCCCTCTGGTTTCCTCCTTTCCTCTTTACTGATCCAACCTCAGACTCCAAGCTATTTTGTTATTTTTAATTTTATTGATTAATTATCATCTTTAGCTTGGAGGGATGGGATAATGATTTACTTGGACTGGAGAAAACTTACTCTTTATTTAGGTGTATCCCACAGGGATTGAATTTACTTGAATTTACTTCTCTTTTTGTTCCTGTATTCTCTGCAATGAGTTTTCAAAATGGTCATTGGGAAACTGTCTTAAGTTTTTTCTTTCTAAAAATATCTTTACTTTGTTCTGACATTTAAAAGACAGTTTAGTTTGGTATATGATTCTAAGCCCTAAGTTATTGTCATTCTACCATTTGAAGCGCTGTCCCACTGTCTTCTGGTGTCTGTTGATGAGCGTGAAGTCTGTCTGACTCCCTTGCTTTCTAGGTGATCTACTCTTTCTTTTCAGAATCTTCTAGAATTTTCAGTTTAACTTTAGTCTTCTTAAATGTCACTGTATTGTGACTGGGTGGAGGTGGTGTGTATACTTGTCTCTCTCTGTGTGTTCTTATCTGTTCTGGTATTCCCTCCCTAAGACATTTCTTCTTTTAATTTAATTTTAAAAGTTATTTCTTTATAGGGATTTTCTGCATACACAAAATAGAGACAGTATTATAATGAATTCTTATAAATTCATCACCCAGGTTGAACAAATATGGCCAATTTTGTTCCATTTATACTCCCCCTACCTCACCACTGCCGCCACCACTTTATAAGTTTACAGCAAATCCCAGGCACTGTAACTTTTCATTCATAATAAATTCAGTACCTCTGAGTAAAAAGGACTTATTTTTTAACATACCCATGACACCGATATCCCACCTAAAAATACTCCAATAATTTTTTTAATATCATTTAATACCTAGTCTGTGTTCAGAATTTCCCGATTGTTTCAAGGATGTCTTTCTACAATTGCTGTGTTCAAAATAGGATACAAACATGATCAAAACACTGCATTTGGCTGACGCGTTTCTTAAATCTTTGTAAAATCTATAACTGCTCTCCCCTCCCTATTAGCTTTTTCAATCAAAAGGTTTCTTTCAAGTTTTTCTAACTTTGAGAAATGCCACGTAATATTTTTTCAATTGTCCCCAGCTTTGCTCACATGGTTCTCTCTCTTTCGGAATCTTACTAAACGGATGCTGACATTTCTGCGCTGGTCCTCCGGCTCGACCTTTCTCGTGCTCTGTTGCTCTGTCCTTTTCTAGTGTCTTCTGAGACAGCGTACTCACCTGCTCTGCTTACTAATTTATTCTTCAGCTGCACCTAGATTGCTATGGAAGGCATCCATTGTCTTCTTTATCCCAATTCTTATATTTTTCGTATCTAGTATTTGTAAAGGGTTCTTTCTTACAGCTTGTTTGTATTCCATGCTACCAACATTCCGTAAAACCCCAACAGCTATACTCTTTGTATTATGCAGATTCTCTCAAATGTCTTGACGTTTTTCTCCCCAGTTCCCATTTTATCAGAGGCAGCAGTGACCCTGGCAGGTCGTGTGTCCCCAAAACTCGCAGGGGGAAAGTTTGGGTGACGCACCTCAGAGATGAGAGTCTCTGAGCGTGACTGCGCCCTCGTTCTGTGCCACCCTCCCTGTCAGACGGGTACTTTCCATCTCTGTCTGCGCTTTCCCAGACTTCAAAATGCCTGAAGATTTGTCTCCTTTGCTTGCGATCACCCAGCTCTATGGGGCTGGGCTTGCGCTGCTGTTTGCCTGCCTCCCAGTGGCAATGGTTTGCCCAGGGGTCTGCCTGGGAGAGAAGAGACCCCAAATCCTCCTCTCATCTGGTCCTTTCCTCATCCACCTGCGGTGCATGCTCTTCTGCTCCAGGGACCTCTTCCCTCCCCTGGGGTTTTCATAGTTTATCAGTCCCTCCACCTCCGTCGCCCTGTTATGAGCATGTTAACCTACATCAATACCACACGGCCGTCTTTGTCCTATATAATATTTTTGTTTTAAAATCTACGTTGCTATGGTGTCAAGTCTACTCCTTTTATGTCCATTTATTTAAATTATCCTTACCTGTCCTTCTCTTTTCCTCCCCCACCTCTTTGTCTCAGGTGTCTTTCTTACAAAGTGCTTAGTTAGATAAGATGCTTTTTCTATCACGTCTGAAAGAAGTTGTCTTTTAATAGGAAGCTCTAACCCATTTAAAGGGCTATATAACTAAGCTATATTGTTTTCAAGCGTATCACCTATTCCTATACTGACTTTGATTATCTGGTTCTATGTTGTGTTTTCCTAAGTGTTTTAAATATGTTTTTCATCTTCTTCTAAGAGAACTTTTTCCTCTGCTGGTATTTTAAAAATTACGCATCTTAGTTTTACCTTTACTAATAATTTAAAATCTTTGGAAATGTTTTTAGCTGATTTATTTTGAGTTTGTGTTTTTCTTATTTAAGAGAGGTGATTGAAAACGCTTCTATTTTTCCATGTGCCTCTTTCCTACCCCTCTGCTGATATAACCTGACGTTTTAAATTCTAATCATTATGAATAAATTATAGTTCAAATGTGGCAGGTTCTATATTTCAAGAATTATTTTTTAGAGATATATTCGTTAAGCATTACAGTCTCTTTGCTGGACTAGCTTATGTTCTCTCCATCGTTCTCTTTCATCATGACATCCTCATTCTTGGGCTCTTAATTTTGCTCCTTCCCTGCAGATTTTGAATCCATATCTAGGGATTTTTTAAAAGAAAAATGCTTGGATGCTCTGTTTCGGAACCTTTGCATATTTGAGAATGTTTCTCTGTTTCTGTCATTCTTGAAAGATGATCTGCGTGGGAATTAATGTCTGGGTTACATCCTTTTTCCCACAAAATTCAGTCATTATGGCTTTAGTGACTTTTGGTGTTCCGTGGAGAAATAAATCTGTAACTGTGACATAATTACAATCAAAGATCACGTAATTTGTCTTGAGAAAAGAACTCTCCCATTTGCGTGGATAAATGAATGTGGAAGAAAGGCCAAGACGTTTTTGAATAAACTTTTGAATCAATCGTAGAATGAGGGGAGACCTGATAATTCAAATATTATAACATCTTATTAAGTTCTAGCAATTAAAAAACTCTGGCTCAAGAATAAGCATACAGACCACAGAAACAGATTTACTCTGGGAGTTAGTATAAAGTAAAGATAACATTACAAATATGGGAGAGAAAAGATATTTAACACATGGCATTTTGAGAAGTTAGTTGCCGTGCAAAGAAAACTCATTTGTATCCTTAAATTGACTGATACATTTTATAATGTTTGAAAGCTAACTTACTGTAGAAAAACTAGATATAAATCTAATTGGGTAATTTGTAAACCTGCAATGAAGGTAGACTGACCTTGACAACCCCGTTTATCCACCCTGACTATGTGCAAAGTGATGTTTCAGGAGCAAGGAGCGTACGATGAACAAGGCAGACCCGTGTCCCCTGTCCTGGCAGAGCTCGTGCTCCACATCAAAAACGGAAATTTCCCAGAGAAGAAGGAATTCTACCTCGAGACCGCAGCGACCAACCGTGCCCTTCAGACTTCAGACTTGCCAGCCCCCACAATTACATGAACCAACTCTTTAAAATCTGTTCACACACACACACATATACACAGATGCATACACGCGTGTGTGTGTCTCTGTGTGTATATATACACAAATATTTTATTGGTTCTGTTTCTCTCTATATATATATCTCATTGGTGCTGTTTCTCTGGAGAATACAACTACCAGACCAATAATATTATTTTTAACACTTGAATAATTGTGTTAAATTCTGTAACATATCAGCAATAAATATTTAAACAGTAGTAAATATTAAGCAATAAATTAATTAAACAATAAATAAATATTAAAAGGTTTTCTAAATTTTAGGGAGAAGTTCTCCTGCGACTTCTCCGCCTGCTCCGTTTTCTTCTTTTGGGATTCCACTCACATTATCAAGGGTAATCTCTTTTACTTAAAACCAGTTGCTTGTGGATATTAACCACATTTGCAGAATACCTTCACAGCTACACCTAGATTAGTGTTTGCCTAAATGAGTGGGTACCCTATTGACACACAAGACTGACCATCGCAACAGGTAGTAATGTTTACTGAGTGCTTCCCAGGTGCCCCACGTGGTTCTAAACCCACGTCTTACATCATCTTCACAGAAACCTTCTGAGGAAGGAATTAACATTGCCTCTATTCTACAGACAGGGAAACTGAGGCATAGAGAGATTATGTAGCTTACGTAGAGTCACACTGTTAGTAAGGCAGGACTAGGATTCAAACCCAGGTCGCCAATCTCCAGAGGCCTCTTGGTTAACGGCTGTGTGGTACCGCCGATAACAGCCTCATCTTCAGTCTCCAGGTTACACCTACAGGCAACGGCGAGAGGGGCAGTGGACGGTGAGAGGTGTTTGAAAACCTGCTCCGCGCCTTGCAAAAATCTTGATGTTGATAAGAACACACATTTCATTTTCTGTTTCAACATCAGGAAACGAAATATTAACCACTAATAGAAACAAATTACGATTTTCAACTACTAACAAAGTAGAAGAAAAATATAGATTTTCAAAATACAAAAGAGAACGAAAGCTTTGACCAAACGCGTTTGTAATCACAATTAACGTGCAGGGTTAACTTCCTGATCAAAAGTTAAAGACTTCAGGGAAAAAAGCAAAATGTAGATGTGCTTTACTACATTATTTTTTATATATTCATTTTTATATATTTACTACTTGTTTTGTATGTTACTATATTATTCACCACATAATATGGCATATAATAGTATATTTAGTAAAATAATACAGCATGTATTACGCATATGAACACTGTCAGACACACAGGAAGACCTACAAATATCGTGAGGTAATATACCTCATTCACCCTAGTCTTTGACAAATCGAGAGGATACAAATTTAAGAATAATATAGAGCATTGGGATATTGTAAACATTCAAACAAGTTTTAGTTATATGCCCAGAAATATTTGTTACGATATGATGGAGTATTATTAGTCTTATTTTACCAATCAATAAGGATAAATATTTTTTATAAATCAATAAGATATTTTATAAATCAATAAGAAAAAATATGGCAGCTCAATTCAAAAGGGTTAAGAAGCTAAAGAAGAAAGAAGTATAAATAAGTAATAAAAATGTACAAATTATGTAGTCTATTAATATTAACAGAAATTCATTTTATTAAAAAATTAAATATAATTTTAGGTATCAAATTGGCAAATATCTTAAAACATAATATGGTTGCAGGCAGGATTGTGATGAAAAAGAGTTCCCATAAACGTTTTTTGAAATAATAAATTGATATAAGTTTCCTGGAGTCCTATCTGGTATCAAGAGACTCAAAAATGTCCACGTTTTCTGACTCCATATTTCTAAGATTTTTCCCCAAAGAAATAAAACATTCAATGAAACATTAATTGTACAAACAACACTAGAGAGACATTTCCATCCTTAGGACTAAGTCATGCTCAACATTAAAATCAAGTTTCTGAAGGTTATTTAATAACACAGAAAAGTGTTGTATAATTTAAAGGAAATAAGAAAGCTACACAACTGTATTTTTGGTACATCTGTATTTTTTAAAAATTATATGACATATATGCTTTTAGAAAGTACATATGTGGATGTTTAAATGCACAGAAAAAAGCACCAAATGAAAATATATAAAACTGTTAACGGAGGTCGATTATGGACGAAGGGCTTAAGATTTCTTCTTTTTTTCTTACTACTTTATTTTTCAAATAATCTCCTGTGGAAATATTCTACTCTAATAATTATTACAAAATGTTATTTCTGAAAGTGAGTCATCTGGTTTGGTAGTGTCTCTGGCAGATGGTGTGCCAGCCTGAGCACTTCCAGCGTGTGGGGGTCTCAACCTTCCCAGCTCATCTGTTTCACTGTGTGACAGTTACAGTTCTTAGAAAACGTCCCTTATATTGAGCCAAAATCCGTCTCTCTGTTAATTCCGTCCACTGGTCAGAAACGCATCCTCTCTTCTGTACGGCCAGTCCTCGGCTCTCTGCAGGCAGCTGTCACGTCGGCCGCGAGTTTTTCCTGGTTAAATCTCGTCAGCTTTAACCACCCCCGGTAAGGACAGCATCTAGCTCACTGGCTTCCACGTTGCAGAATTATACGCTAGGTTTGAAAAGTTTAATTATCAGAGCCAGTTCTCCTACTCTGAGCCGGCCCGTGGCCACCTCTCCAAGCCCCAGCCTGGTCCTCATTCTCCCGGGAATAACCTCGTCTCAGAGCAAGTCCAGAGGCCTCAGGGTTCTCGCCCGGCCCCTCCCCTCTCCTTCACGCGGCCGTCTCAGCTTCCTCCTCGCTCTCAGGACGGAACGCAGGGCCTTCGTCTGTTCACGGCTGGACTGCAAGCGTCTGCTCCTGCTCTACTGTTCTCTTCATTCTTCTGCTTTAAACTTCTCTCTCAATTCCCTGTTTCTTTAAATTGTTAACCCACGTGACGGCCTCTTCTCTCACCATATCCCCACCCTCACCCTGATCCTCTGATACCTATAAGTTCACGAAGAACAAACCATTTCTTCCAATTTCGTCACACTTAATCTCAGAATAGCATTCTTTTTCATTTCCTCTTACCTTAAAACTGCAGTCACACTTTAATAATTTATCATCAGAAGAAGCAGAGTTGAAACAGAAAACCAAAAGAAGTAGCAAAGACTGGATTATGATGTAATGTTATGCTATAATGTAAAACTTCTAAACTCAGTTCTGATGGAGTCTATGAACCCAAAACAGCCACTTCTCCATGAGCAAGAGAGCAGGCACCTTAAGCATCATCGCAAGCTGCTTCTACCCAAGAAAGAGAAAAGCGGCTTGCAAATTCTTGAGTGCAGCAAACACCATTCCACTGGCTTCCTATCGAATCTACTTCTGGGGGTTGCCTGTGTGTCAGTGAGGGTTTTCTAGAGAAACAGAACCAAGAGGATGTGTCTGTATAGATAGCCAGGAGGCCTGAGACCCAGAAAGAGCCAGTGTTTCCATTTTGAGTCCAAAGGCAGGAAAAGTCGATGTTCCAGTTTGAGTCTGAAGGCCCCTCCTGGAGGATCTCTCTCTCTCTCTCTCTCGGATCAGTCTGTTGTTCCAGTCACAACTTCAACTGATTGGGTGAGGCCCACTGGCATTATGGAGAGCCATCCGCTTTACTCAAAGCCCACTGATGTAAACATTAATTTCATCCACAGATGCTCTCACAGAAACACCCAGAATAATGTTTGACCAAATATCCAGGCACCCGTGTGACCCAGCCAAGCGGACACATTCAATTACCCGTCACAGCCCGCTTGTTAGAAGCATTCTGAACACTCACAAATGGATATTAGTGGAGCAAACAGCAAAATATCTGGTAGAATATTATGTCGCTACTAAAAGTCATAAGTAAACGATACCAAAACTTCCTGTGTGGACTGGCCCGGTGGGTGAGTGGTTAAGTTCACACACTCTGCTTCAGCAGCCCGGGGTTCACTGGTTCGGATCCCAGGCACAGACCTACATACTGCTCATCAAGCCATGCTGTGGCAGCGTCCCAGATAAAATAGAGGAAGATGGGCACAGATGTTAGCTCAGGGCTGATCTTCCTCACCAAAAAAAACCCCAAAAAGCTTCCTGTGAAATAAGATTTCATGAAGAAAAGCAAGATAAAAACTCATACATCCACAAGGCACCCTATAGCCTGCCAAAAATAAGTCTGCAGACCAACGATGATTAGAAGAAAATCTAGGAAAGGATGAGAGTGGTGGGGGTGAGGGTATGAGACTCCCAAAGTTCATAGTAAAATAATTTTCCTGTAATTATGATGCATCCAAATTGATGTCTTGACCATACGTTTGTAATTTTTGTTGTGCCCGTAAACTGATCACTAAGTGATCCCTTAAAAACCATCGAGGGGCTTTCACGCTAAGATTTGGGCTGAAATCAATGGAATTTCCTTACCTAAACTAGTGAGGGATATTTCTTTCTTTGAACTTTCCTGTTTATTTTTAAAATAAGTGTTAGATCAAAGAGATTAAATGCCTTTCTTTGAACACGTTCTTTTTGATAAGAGACTCAGTGATCCCAGGAATAGGAGAGTAAAGTGGAAAGTCGTTGTGTTGGTTGATAACATCACGTAGCCTTCAGGTGTACACCGCTATACTTGGACTTCTGTGCAGACTACCTCGTGCTCACCACCCAAAGTCTAGCTTCCATCCATCACCATGCACCTGTGCCCCGCACCCCTCTTGCCCTCCTCGCCCCCTTCCCCTCTGTAACCATCAATCTGTTCTCCATATTAGGCGCTTGTCTATTTGCCCACAGGTTTTAAACAAAGCTCATTTGCAAGAGTAGCAACCCCACTGCCAGCCATCACGGTGATCTCGGTTATCTTCTCCGCCGCAGGACGAGGGGCGTGGACCAGTCAGGTTGCAACAGCACGAGATGGCTCCAATTTGGACAGAATGTGGGGAGACAACCACAGGGGAACCGTGGGACACCCCAGTAATAATAAGAGTAGGAAGCCTTGACAGGCCCAGGTCCAAAGGAGCACAGGCTTAGGTCAGGGGTCAGCGAACGCCGTCAACACCCACTGAGAGGAGAGCTGAGAAGGAGGGGCCCCCACAGGAGCTGTAGCCCCCAAAGGACAAGCAGCTCTCAGGGCCTCTGTGCCTCCAGGGGAAGCACTAGGGAAGACACAGCCCGACTCCTTCCTCCACCTCTCCCGCATCCTGACCGTGCCTCCTGTTGGTCGGTCCCACCAGAAGCCAGCAGACCAGGGAACCCCGGCACAGCCATTAGGTTCAGCCTTGAGTCACAACGCGGGGCAGAGAATGGCCAAGAAAGGCAGAGGACAGTGCTCAGCTTATGTGGGGTGGGGACGGTGACGGCTAGAAAATCACCAGCACAGTCCGTTCTTCGCCAGGACGCGTGGACAAGGTCAAAGTTCCCTCCAGGCCTTTGCATGACGTTTGTTAGGAAATAATAGACTTCTGACGGCTCTTTCTGAAGTGCGAACTAATCTGAACGCCTGCCAGGATCCTGGCGGCTTCGACCTTGTGGGGTCGGCTGGAGTTTAACGACGAGCTTGGTAGTCACCATTCTCCGCTGGGACACCTCTGGTGCGGGCTGGCCGGGAGGCGACATTAGATTTGAGAGCCTGGCGCTTGACCCCCTGGCAGGAGCGCGGCAGGAACGCATGGGAAAACCCAGCAGCCTCGCACCCGAAAGGAGAGGAGCCCAGGTTGAGGGGGCAGTAGTTCAGGAGTCAGCATTTCTAACGGCCAACTTTGAGCCCGCTGAGCTTTTCTCACACCTGGAAACCACTTTCCTGTTTCCGATCTTGGCCACTTGGATGAGAAACTTTTGGGGCAAACACAGGGTGAGGGCAAGTACCCGAGGTTCAGAAGTTCCACCGTGTCAGAGACACTCTCATAACTAAGCAGGGATGCTGTTTGCGTGTGGGACACAGGCCCGAAGACCTGCGGGCACTGATGCTTAAATGAGTTCCTTATCCTTGGTGTTTGATAGGTTTTAGCAGTAACCCTGGTCCAGCGCAGGTTGTGCTCTAGGATGCTCACACTGATGCTGGATGAAGACGGGTCTGCCGTGGAGGCTTGTGGTCACATCTTTCAGGGTTTGGTGAGTGGCCCACTGGCTACAGAGATCTCCCGTCAAGAACCGTGACGGAGAATTGTCAAATCCTTACCAGACATGAAATTCAAATCCCCGAATCCTCTTACCAGCAACTGTTGTCAAGAGACGCCCTCAGTGTCCACAGCCCGGCCCTCCCCACCACTAACGCCCTCCCACTCCCCTTCATTAGCATTTCTTTCTTTTTTTTTTTTTTTTTTTGGTTCAGAAGATTGGCCCTGAGCTAACATCTGTGCCCATCTTCCTCTATTTTGTATGTGGGATGCCACCACAGCATGGCCATCAACAAGTGCCTGGGATCCAAACTTGCAAACCTGGAGCCGCTGAAGCAGAGTGCTCGAACTTAACCACTAGGCCACCGGGCTGGCCCATTAGGTATTTCTTATTGTGCATCCTGCTTTGGTAATTTCTTTGCCTTGCCTTTGATTAAAATTATTGTGCTTAATATTTTCTTTGGAATCTCTGTCATCATTCAAGTCTGTGCAAACTGGACACCTGTGTGTTCACCAACTTTGTGCTCCGTTTTCTGCTCAATTCACTTCTAATCGTAGCCAACTATTTCTTCCCAGTCACTTTGAGCCTGGTCTCAATATCTGCCCAGCTCTCTCCCTTCACCCTTTACTTTCCCTTCTAAGAATTCACCTGATCTTTTTGTTGAATGGTAGAGGATTTACCGCTGGTCTGACAGAGTTCCACATCACAACTCCAGCTTATTTCCCTCCCATTCTTATTTTATTTTTATTTTTAAGGGCCGTTCCACTAGGATTTTCTGTCTGAAGAAGTGCTTGTGGTCCAAATCTCTATTGCATCTCTTTCTTTCTTTCTCTTTTTCTAATCTCTTTTAATATGCGGTCAACTCTCTACTATATAGGTTTGTGGCTTTCCTCATGTTTAACTCTTCTGACGCCCTGTGTCACGACACCACTTTGTTATATTGCCTTCATTTGACCACCAGCCTGCCACTCCCTCCAGTTCCAGCCATTGCTCCAGGTGTGCCTTAGCATGAGAGGTTTTCTGACTCATTGTTAACATATCCTGTACTTAGAGAGCATGTAAGTAAAATACAGTAAAATTCTAGAAAAAGACGATTTCTTTAACTAGGAGTGACAACCAATGTTGCATTCAGCACCACCTCTAAATACCAATTCCCAACGGGCACCTCTGAACAACAACCACAGCCCCCTGACTCTGGTCCTGCTCTCATCGCTGTGGCCAATTTGGACGGCTCATCACGGGACAGAGAAAATCCGGGAAGAGAGAACGCCTGGAAGCTGCCTTGCCGTATCCCTCTGGGGAGCCAGGCTGACCGTATCCGGCTCCAACCCTGAGATTTTCTCTCTCCGGGCTGACTGCCCATGAGACGCTTGTGTCTCTAGATGTCCAGCCTTATTGCACGTTGGGGTTTAGTGGCCTTCCTGGCGATGCTTGTGTGTGCTTTGTACACCAGAATGGCAGGTTCAACGGGAAAGGGGCGAACCCACCTGTGGGGTGGGGGACACGCCAGCAGGGAGGGGCGTTGGTGCGTCCCGCCTGTCGGATGCCACGTCATAAGTGGGCTTTGCTGGAATGGGGACAAGTCCTGGGCATTTTTCTGAGGGTAGTTTTTTAAGGTCAGACTTTCCCATGTCACTCATCAAAGCACATGCAGTAGGTTTGAATGCACGCAGAGACAGAACCAGTTGTGTGACATTCTTTATTCCTCTCTGTCATTGACCTCTATCCCATTACTTTGGTTCTCGAGGCTTCAGTATTGCCAACTCCAGAAAGTCTGATCCTGCCAGCTCAAGATCAGCACCGTCACCTCCCACTGGAGCGTCAGACTGCTAGGTAATCCTCCGGTCATCTGGGAGCTCTTCTCAGAACTCAGCTCCTCTCTCTCCTTCCTTTCTCCCTGGGGATGATCTAGCTCTGGGATTAAGGGCAAGGAAGGAGAAAGAATCTCGACACGAGAGTAAATGGGGTGTTGGGGTCCACAGTCCTTCTCCCCTCAGGTTGTACTCCTACCAGAAATAGTCTCTGACGACCTGTTGGCAGCCACTAATTTTTAAATAGACTTTATTTTTTAGAGCACTTTTAGGCTCACAGCGAAACTGAGCAGCAAGCATATAGAGTTCCCATATAACCCAGCCTCCCCCGCTATCAACGTCTGCCAGCAGAGTGGTACACTGGTTACAATCAATGAACCCACGTTGACACATCATTATCACTGGGTCCACTGACGACATTAGGGTTCCCTCTTGGTGTTGTATATTCTATGGGTTTGGACAAACGTATAATGACCTCCATTGTAGTATCATACAGAATAGTTTCACTGCCCTAAACACCCTCTCTGCCCTACCTATTTATTCCTCTCTCCCCTCCACAACCCTTGGCAACCACTGATCCTTTTACTGTCTCCATAGTTGGCCTTTTCCAGAATGTCATAGAGCTGGAATCATGCAGCGTGCAGCTTTTCAGACCGGCTTCTTTCACTTAGTAATGTTCAATTAAGGTTCAATCACTGGGAGTAAGTTTAGCTTTGCTTGAAACTGCCAAACTTACTTCTAAAGCGGCTTTACCATGTTGCCTTCCCACCAGCAGTGTACTCGAGCTCCTGTCACTCCATGCTCGCCGCCTTCTGGTGTTTCCGTCGTTCCAGATTTTGGCCATTCTGACAGGCGTGTAGCAGTGTCTCACTGTTGTTTTAATTTTCGGTTCACTAACGACATATGATGTTGAACGTGTTTTCATAAGCTTAGTTTTCATCTCAAGTTTCCAGATTCTTTCTTTCATGGATTGTGTCTTTGGTGTCGTATCTAAAAAAGTCATAGCTATACCCAAGCTCATCTAGAGCTTCTCCTATATTATCTTCTAGGAGTTTCATAGTCCTGCAATTTACATTTAGGTCTGTGGTCCATTTTGAGTTAACTCTGTAAAGAGTGCTGGGTCTGGGTTTGGAGTCCTTGTTTGTTTTGTTTTGGGGTGTGGATGCCCAGTTGTTCCAGTATCTCTTGTTGAAAAGACCGTCTTTGCTCCGTTGACTGCCTTTGCTCCTTTGTCAAAGATCGGTTGACTATATTTATGTGGGTCTGTTTCCGGGCCCTCTGTTCGCCTCCATCAGTCTTTCTGTGCATCGTTGTGCCATGGTCTCTCATAGCCAACTGAACACCCAGTGCCCCCTCACCCAAGACCCTGCCTCAGTGGGGACCGTGATGCCGTCCTGGGTGTTCGGGATGCTGGAGGTGCCTCTGTCGGCTGCCCTGAGCACCTCACCCGTCGTTACAACTCTGCACCTCTGGCTTTGTGAGGAATGCAGGGCCTCTGTGATGGGTTCACAGATGTCACCCCAAGAAGCAAGACATAAATCGCCTCTGCTCTCAGTTTCTCCCCACAGCCCTCTGGACTTCCTTCCAAACACATCCGGGAGGCAGCAAGGCTTTCTCGTGCCAGGCGTTGAATTTTTATTTCCTTTTGGGCAAGAACTAGATCTTATAACAGTATTCATTCTCTTTCCAAACTATTATTTTTTTTAGAAACTTTATGCCTTCCTCCTTTGGAGCTCTTGGTCTATTTAGTCTCAGAAGACCTGCTTTCTCTCTCAAAAACAAATAATCAAACAAAAGAAATATTTTGCCATTGAAAATCTTGGCTTTTATGAGTTTAAAAAAGTCCATTCAGCAACTTCATTGATGTCTGTAGTTGTCATTTTAGTTCCTGAGCTCTACCCTTCCACCCCAAGACTCGTTCACACAGCAAGTTATCACGGCTCCCTGAACAGTGGGGGAAAAGAAATAGTACTAAAAAGCAAAAGAAAAATGGAGAAAGTCTAGTTAATATCTCAGATTTTCCTGGGTGCACACGTAGACGTGCACATGGGTTCCAAACAAGAAAGCAGATGCAGATCAAAAAAAAATGGAGCACTATACACACATTGGTACGTTTCTCCCTCACCTTTAATTGAGAGGTAGTTTTGCAAAGTAAAGACGGTAATAGTGTAAGAGTCAGAAGACCCAGGACCTACATCTGCTGATGCGCGAACTGGTGGTGTAACTGTGAGTCAGATCTTATTTGTTTCTTTATCAATTAAGTACAATATGTAATCAAATATTTATTTAAATAGTTAATGGCTATTATTAATGACAGAGCTGTTGGTTATTTAACTTTTCCTTTCTTATCCACGTTTTCCAACATTTTTAATAGACATGAAGTACTTAATCTGATTTTTTTCCTAATTTTTTAAAAATGTAAAATGCAGGGCCAGCCCTGTGGCCTAGTGGTTAAGATCAGTGCCCTCTGCTTCAGTGGCCCAGGTTTGGTTCCCAGTCGTGGACCTACAACACTCATCAAGCCATGCTGTGGTGGCGACCCACATACGAAATAGAGGAAGATTGGCACAGGTGTTAGCTCAGTGTAAATCTTCCTCAGCAAAAAAAAAAAAAAAAAAGAGTAAAATCCAGGGATTGCTGTGAGATCTCATTGTTTCCACCTATCATATTGGCAAATACTGTACTCTTCAAGTGCCCCAAAGAACCTGGCAGAGGAAACAAAAGTTTTCTCCAAGTGAAGATCATGTTGCCCTAGAGCTCAAATTATTTCTGACGTAGTTTTACAAAGGCAATATCCAGCATAGCATCAAAGATAACCAGGGACACAGGAAGACCGTCCAGCATAAACGAGACCTGTAGAGCGAAACAACGACAGAATGGACCTACATGGACCCCCGTGGACCCCAGATGCTGGAAGGAGCAGACCCGTCCTGTAGTGCGACCGGGCTGCCAGGATGAAGGGGATGAAGAATTCTGCAAGGAATGAGAAACTGCAACGACTGCCATAGCAAAGTTTGAGAAGAACAACGAGCAAATTCTAAAACGGAAAAAAAATACAGTAGCTAAAATGTATTACATGGATTTTAGGGCAGAATAGACACTGCTGAGAAGGGAAGCAGAACCTGAGGAGGGTCAAAGAAACAATCCCGAATGAAGCACGGAAAGACTCAGGGTGGAAGTTACATAGAGAGAACAAGAGGCTAATGCCGTGAACATTTTAAACGTCTCTTCCTGGAGTCACAGAAGGAAGAGAGAGAAGGAGAATGTGAAGAATAACGGCTGAGAATGTTTCAGGAGCCCTGAAAAACCTGATTCCACAGGCTCAAGAAGCCCAACAAATCTGAAGCAGGACAAATAAAAATAAATCGAAACCTAGGCACCAAACAGAAAAAACCCACAAAGACAGATCACCTTACAAGTTTCAAAAATTAGACTGACACTCTACTTCTAAACCACATTGATGGGAGCCAGAGATAGTGGGAAGATAAATTTAATGGGCAGAAGAAGAAAAATAACTGCTAATTCTATTTACACCAGTGAATACAGCTCTCAAAAATGAAGGCAAAATAAGTAAATTTTGAAAAAAGTAAAAAACTGGGACACTTTTCCACCATCACATCTGCATCATGAGAAAATCTGAAGAGTATCATTGGGATAGAAGGAACAGGCTCCCAGATGGAAGGCGTGTTGGAGATGAAAAAAAAAAAATCAATGAAAATAAAACTAAACCCAAATCTAAATGCTCGTTTGCTATACAAAGCAAGAATAGTATTGTCTTGCAAGGGTTAAACCATATAAAAAATGAAAATACAAATTGATATATAAGTAGGAATAGACAAAATTAAGTTAGACTAGTCTAAGCTGCCAGGGCATTCAAATTTTCAGGGAGAAGAATGCAAAAATATTAGTTAACGTTAAGTGGTAATGTCAAAAAATCATATTGTAATTATAGAGTAACCCTAAAAGGAATAGTAAAAGAGAACATGGCATGCACACTAATCCAAGAAAAATATTAAAATAATAAAAATGATTCAATTAAAAAGAGGGCAACAAAAGAGATTAAATGAAACACAAAAACAGAAGGGACAAACCATGCATTTAGTAAGGTGGTAGTTTTAATCCGAATACATCAGACAAAAAGAAGGAAAAAACATCCCTTCCGTACATCGCTTTTGTGACTTACGTAAAACATAAGTATATAGAAAGGCTGAAACCAAACTAGAGTAACGGGAAAACATTTAGTCATTGCTGGTTTAGAATGATTTCCAGGAATATTCCTTCCACCCATTATGCTAACTCACTCAGCATCCTAACGCAGAAGGGCAGGGCCAAAGGAATTCGCAGGCTGGGCTAGCGTCTTCTGGTGCCTAGAACCGGAAATATGTGGGACACGGAGAAATAAGATCTTAAATGTAAAGGGCCAAAGGTACCCTTAGAAAAACGTCCCAGTCATTAGATCTCCAGCTAGTGGATTCGGTTCTCACCAACACCTACTCAAGATAGAATTTTGACCAGATAATAGAGTATAGACAATAATAAACATACCATACACGTTATTTTCCGTTTTGATAGGTATCACTAAAAGCAAAATTTTTCAGCATTTCTGTTTGTAGGGCGTAAACACATAACATCCTACAAATAGTGAGAAATCTTTGTGTGAAGTCACGTTCTGTTCATCCCATCTTATTAGATCCCATTTTAAGATATCTGACATTTCTTATTCAGACAAAGTCTAGTTTCTCTGTGAAAACAGCGCTCAGAACTACCACCCACGCAGTGAAACAAGCTGAAGAGGTGTAAGTTCCCGTGATAAAACGCGTACACACATTCGTCCAGAATATCAGAGTAATCGGATTACGCTCGATGGATCTCAACACAGTGCAGCAGTGACTTCAAACCGTACGAGAGTGATTCTTGTGTATCTTTAAATTTAGATTAATTTCGGTGTATTTAATGATTATACCAAAATTCAACTATAATGAGAAGAAAGTACCTTATTGGAAGTCAACAATAGAAAGTAAAAAAGAAGACTCATAGAAGTTTCAAAATGTCAAAAAAAATCTCATTCTATTACAGTGACAAAATAAAATTCTAAAGCTGATGATCAAAACCATAATGATAAGGAAAAGGATTACGATAGCCAAGAAAAAGCTGATAATGAAAAACCAGCACCAGACAAGATCAGGAGAACATTCCCCAAGAAAGTGAAAAGCAGAAGGAAGATGAAGGTAATAATCGACAAAAGCATCACGTGTATGGTCAACAGCAATGTGCACGAAGGTCAGCACCAACTTCGTCTTGATGAATTATTTGACTTCAGGAAGCACCCAAGTCATGACTCAGTAATGACTCTTTCATTCTGATCTGATATGGAAGCGGAATTCACCCCGTTCTGTTTAATGAAAGATGGTTTTGTTTTTCTTTCAAAATTAGAATCCAATAATAACAACAGGGAGTCAAAAAAATATACAATGGACAAAATATGCTCCTGCAACGTATTTTGAAAGATAAAATTTAGGACTCGTCATCCGGTCAAAGGGTGCACAGCTCGATGGTTTCTAACCAGTTTCTGACATGACAGCCATTGCTGGTGTCAGCAGGGCTTTCAGACTGTTGAAATATGTGGAAACCCTCAAGAGTCATGATGACCTCACAGAGTATAAGAAGGTGACGTTTGCTTGGTTACATGCGGATCAAATACAAATGAAATAGGTCCAAATCTTTAAGAGCACACAGATACTGTTTTGAAGAGCTAAAAATAGTGATGCTGATTAATTTTTACACCGAAGAGGCTTCCAGGAGTCGAGACACAAAGTGTCATTCTTCAAAGAATGGCTGTTTAATGAGCATCTCAAACTGGCCACCGTGTTAACACTCAGAGACGTGTAAAAATGAAAAGAAAATCCACTGACTTATTCAAAACGGTTCAGGAAGAATTAATTGAAATATTCATTAAAACTAATTGAGTTAACTGAAATAATGGTAATAAAATTGTCAATCAGAGGAATAAACCAGACGCTAAATAGTACTCCATTATCGTCGATTGTACACACTTGTGGGTTTTCAATAGTGATCAGTGTGCCATTATTTTGCATTACTGTTACAGTGGAAAACTCCATGAGCGATTTTTAATTTTTCCACCAGCAACAAACATCTATTTGAGAATTGATTCAACAAAAGAGAAACAAGTTCCGGGTGATTCTATCCTGCTGTTAAATAAGATATTCTCCTTGTGGAGGGAGCACTTTGCCAACAGAGCCTTTTTTCTAGAGGAGACCAATGGTAATGAGATGGGCTACCCATCTTATCATTCCGCTGTATCTCTTCTTTCTGGAAAACTTCCTACGACTCCAAGCATAATCTCTCTTTCATTGACTCTGCTCTCTCTGCTGACTGATATTTCTGAACCCCCTATATATTGGCTGCCTCCACCGCAAACACGTACTGAAGACCAAGCTCGTCATGAGTCATCTGTCTGATACTCACCTGTCTGAACGTCGACTGCATAGTGGGCTCTTTCGTTTGGGTAGAACAAAAATAAGACGGCTCAGCCCCGGCCCCCACAGTCTAGAGGGAAAGGCAGCCATGAGCAAACGCTGGCACGCACGCGAGGTGCTCCAAGGCATCGCACGGCTGCTCCCTGGTCCTGGGTTTCGGGTGTCTCCCTCCTCCTGGCTCCTTGGGCATCAGCTTCGGTTCCTCTCTTTCCTCTCCTCTCACATGCAGGCAGATCAAGGCTGACACTGCAGTTTTATGATCTCTTTCCAGTCTCTTGGTGGCCATCGCCCTTTTTCATACCTCTATTATCCCTCCACATGTGCCTTTGAAATGGGTTTTCCTGATGCTCCGGTGCATTTTGCACATACAGCCGGAGTGAGCATTCAAGAACACAGCTCCAGGCCTGAAATGATTTCACCCCAGGCTGAAAGGATTCACTGGCTCCCAATGTCTATAGATTCAAAAGAATCGAATCCAGTTCTTAGCTTGATATTGAAGGATGGCACCTTCCCAGTGGGTTCCCATTGCCCCCTGAACACACACACACACACACTTTTCCATATGCCCTTGGGCTCCGGCACCCCAGGCATAGGCCATCCTTGAGCGACCTGTGTGCTGTGACTCCACATGTGCGTGGCTGGCTGGGCCGCTGGAGCATGAGCGTGGGTGCAGCCAGGAGCACATCTCTTGCAGGTTTGTGCGCTGGCCCTCCCTCCCCCACGACACCCACGGTGTACACGGTGGAGTCCAGCATATACGTGTGTCCAGTAGCTGCTTTTGAGTTTACACAAGTGCTTTCGAAGTTTTATCGGCTCAAAGCAGTGAAGGGAAATCAACACATTCATGAAGACCGGCGAACACATACATTTGTGTTCTGCAAAGGCCAACGCAGCACGCGATGCTGGCCAGCCCATCAGAGCCTGCAATACGGGAGCATCTCCCTTGAGAAGTGGGGAAACTGAGGCCTGGAGAGGAAGAAGGAAGGGACAGATCCCTAGTGACAGAGAGTCTACAGCGGGGCAGGACGGGAGCTCAGGTCTCTGAAGCTCCAAAATTTTGTATCTCAGTGACAGGCTATTTTACGGTTCTGTCATTTTGATTGTTTTCATGTGGCAGGTGTTGCCAAGAAGCAAAGAAACAAACAAACTTATGCCTCGTCTATAACATTTTCACACAGTTCAAAACCATTGTCCAAAGGACACTCGTACGTTCTAGAGGACTCGAAGAAGAATTATGTTTGGGGATTGTAAGGGTGGAGGGGCCCTCACTGGCACCCCAGCCCGCCTTCCACGGGACAGGCACTGTGGGCGAGTCACGGGCTTCTGCTTGATAGACGTTTGATAGGCGAGGAGAGCAGGTCTCCAAGAGTCGGCAACATCCCTTTGGGCAAGTGACTTAACTTTTCTGAACCTTGTTTTCTCATCCACAAAATGGGGGTGAAGCTTGGAACTAAGCATTCCCTAAGTTTCCATCCCTTTCTTCCTCTAGCTCTGAAACTCTGGCATTCTAATGCCCTAGCACAGACTCCCCGGGGCCATCTGCTTGCTGAGATTGGAAAGCTGGTCCATCTTGACAGGAACCTCCTTCCTCGCAGTGAGACGGGGCTTGATGGCCAGGAAAGGACACTTCTCTCTCTCTCTCCGGGAAACACAGCCCCGGGCACATGCAGATCTGTTCACCCTTGGCCGCCCCGGAGGAAATGAGGTTTTTTCCCCTTGAGTTTCTCCAGTTTTCCTGCTGAGCTGGCGAGCCCTATAATTGCACCCTGTCACAGACAATGACCCACTCGGAGGGGATCCATGCCACCGGGCTGCTCAGGCCCTGGTGACAGCGAAGAGGAGACACAGTCCAGACTTTATTCCTCATCTGTGAGGGCCTCCGCTCAGCACCAATGATGGTGAATTCACCACGGCCTCGCTCAGAAGCGACGTGGCTGCAGGGCGACACTCGGAGGGGCCACAGAGGGCGGGCCTATGAACTTTGATCTGTGTCAGCAGATCTCCAAGACGCCTCCTGCCTCACTAAGCTTCTTGATTCCCCCGATGAGAAGACTGTGACCTCGGCTCGGGGCCGTGAGCCCTGGGTGACCCGCTCTGGGGCAGCACCAGCCGGCTAATGAGAAACAGATAATGGAAGAGCGCCATCTAAATCTAATTCCGAATGAAAGTCACCTCTCAGGCCCTATTTCCTGTATGCCCCAAGGACCATCTTTCAGAGAAGACCGTTTCCTCTGGGAAATCGTCCCACATTAGTTAGTTCATGCTCTTACGCAGCTGTGTGCTCCCCCAGAGTCGAGTCTCCTATGCTGTGTTATACACGCTGTGCTGGACGACGTTGTGCTGAGCTATACTGGACAGTGTCACACAGCACTACACGCTATACTACATGATACCATACACTATACTCCATACTGCATGATGCCATACACTATACTCCAT